>NC_142928.1:29860519-29863019 GCF_046866305.1 Octopus bimaculoides
ATTGTTGCAATATTAAGTGTCGTTATAATAGGGATTCGTGTAAAAGGAAATGCAAACTCCATTTTTGGAGATGGTGCCGGAAATCTTAATGGATCTGAAGAAAAGGTTAGCTGATAAAAAGTGTTGCTCCCGTATTCAAAAACGTATAAATTCATTCGAAATAGTAATTTCTTGAAATTGTTCCTCTTTCTCATTCAGGCTATCTAATAATCGCAGCTAGGTCTTCGTTTAATTTCCTTTACCTATCAGTAAAGGGAAACTTTATGAAGGTGAGAATTTATCATGTACAAAATACTGTATAATACAGTACATCTCTTCATATATATATATATATATATATATATATATATATATATATATAAGATAGATAGATAGATACATACATACATACATACATTCATACATACATGCATACATACATATACATACATACAGATATACATACATAAGTGAGTGTCTTTATATATATGTATTTTTGCATTGTATTTATGTATGAATACGTATCATATTATATATATGTATATAATATATAATATATATGTATATATACTATAATATTATATCATTAATATAATATATTATATTATATATATTATACTATATATTATATTATATATATTTTATATGTGTGTATGTGAGTGTATACAAACATATATACGTAGACGGATAGATAGATAAATAGGTAGATAGATAGATAGATAGATAGATAGATAGATAGATAGATAGATAGACATATACATAACTTTCTTTATTGGCCACACAGGGCTGAACACAGAGGGGACAAATACAAATGTAGTGCTTTTCTTTTCGAAAATGAAAAAAAAGGGCAAAAATAAGAAAAAAATTCCGATCAAAAGGGATCAGGGGTAAAAAAAAAACGATGAAAAGAGATCATGTATCACAGAAGAATTTTTAAAATGTGAGAAGTAAGATTAGGTTTGTCCATGGAAAGAAAAGCCTACGGAAAAGACCACGGTACCCTCAGGAAGGGATTAATATAAACCTGAGAGCAAAGTGCTCTCTCTCTCACTTTCCTCGATTTACAAGATCATGCTCAAAATTGTTTCGTCGCTCGCACGCACCATTTTGCTACATTCACCCACCTTTTTTTGAAACTTTCACGTGAAAATACCTACCTCTCCATTCTCACCTTCCTTTTGAAGCGGTACTTGGCGCCTCTCCCCTTCACTGTTCCCCCCTCTCTCTCTCTCTCTCTCTTTCTCACTCTTCCTCATTGACTCTCTCGTTGCGCGCACGTAGCCAACAGCCATTCTTTCTTTCTTCCACTTCCTTCTTAAGGACAATACTTTCTTTTACCTGTCTCTTCTCAAAGCTCGTTTTTCCAGCGTTCACCACTTCACATCGGCTTGGCTTAACAGCCCTCACCGTTTGTTTTTACTGTTTTGTTCTTACTCTCCTGTTTTTGTGACCACTTTCACCCTTCGCAAAAAATCCCAAATTTTATTTAATTTGCTTTGCGAGAAGGACTATTTTAACGAAGTCGCGTTTTGTCCTTACCTTCGAAACGTGGAGTAGATAGAACAGAGGACAGCAGATGAAGGGAATGTTCTTTATGTTGCATGTCTCGTTTCTCTGTTTGTTTGTCTTTTTCCTTGTTCGAAAAAAGTTCGCTTTCTATGTATTTGTTTTTTATGTTCTCGTTTCTCATTCTGTCTACGTTTCTTTGATGACGTGTACCCATTTATGCTTGTATATCTACATATATATGTAGGTTTGTACATATATGTATGTATATATGCATATATTTATATATTATTTATATAAATATATGATCGAACGCCACGCATCCTTTTCCAGAAATGTATATATATATATATATATATATATATATATATATATATTACATACAAAAATAAGAGGAATGACAAGCAAAAGTGGACTCCTATATGCTAGAAATAGATGCCGAATCATCTAACCACGAAAAAAATGTTCTCAGTAAAAATTTAGCGACACAACAGACTGTAGAAAGGCAAGACAAATGAATAAATACTAAATTTTAAAAAAACGATTAACCTACGTTTCATCCTTTCACCTGTTAAAATTTACATAAGTAAATATCTGCAGGATCATCAGCGTAGTCTGTCGATTTAAAAATATAATTTCCAGAACTAGACATAAGACTTCCACCCGAAATGGAGCACGTGTAGAGTTCTACAATTTACATTCAGTGTATCCCTTCAAATGTCTTCAATCTGGCGCGCTAAGTCCGGAAATAACTCTGCAGTTAATAAATTTTTGCAGCTAATTTACCGGTTTGAGAACATCATTATTTGAAATTTATTAATAAGGGTAGAAATTGATATTAATCAATTAAAACCAGTGGTCTAGCATATTAAAAAAAATCCAAAGATTAAAATTATATTACATACAAAAATAAGAGGAATAACCAGCAAAAGTGGACTCCTATATGCTAGAAATAGATGCCGAATCATCTAACCACGAAAAAATATGTTCTCAGTAAAAAATTAGCGACACAACA
>NC_142928.1:29868019-29883019 GCF_046866305.1 Octopus bimaculoides
TTGCTACGGCCACTTGAGATCTCTTTATTCCCCCAGTTTATGGAGCAAATCAATCTTGGGAGTACACTGTGGTTGATTTAATTGTTTTGGCCTTGCTACATAATCAGTGTCATAAAACATGTTTATTCCTGACGTAGCCGTTGTTATTGTTTTGTTAACACCTATGTAGTCTATCAACGAATAAAGTCATATTATTAGTTACAATGTCCCAGATAGAGTAATTTCATCTAGTTCTAGGCGATGTGTTATTTATCGCACTCTATACACGATAGTAGATAAAACGAATTGCTTCAAAAGATCCTTTATTTACTGTGCATTCTACGTTTGTCGGTGTTAGCCTTATTGATTAGAATCAAGTTAACAATGTCCGAACAATTCTGTGGTCAAACAAACTCCAGTTACCATGATTTCAGTTTTTCTCTATCACGTATGTTCGTCCACCATTCAAAAAAGGTTCAGTGTGGAGTTGGCGACCTTCTTCAGTCCGTGAACGCAAGTGTCTTTGATAACGAGGACAGGGAACACGAACAACAATGAGAAATCTGATGGCGTATTCCTTAGTAGCCTCTCTGTATTGTTATTGTTCAGCTGCGGTGTCTCTGATAGCCCCTTTTCTCTCACAGTTCTTGTGGTCTGCTGCATACAATTCCTCTATTCAATGCCTGGTGCTTTAATTCTTTATGGTTTATATTGAAAACCATCAGAGAAATCTTAAAATGGTTTTGCAACGATATCTCTGGCCTTCTAAAGAGCGTTTACCGTGCAGAAGTTCGCTACGGAGCAATAATACTGTTAGCCGGTGATGTGTCAGATTTAGTGCATGTGAGAGTACATTATCTAATAGGATCTTATTTTTAAGGAAAGCACATACTGCGATTTGAAGGGTAGTTTATCAAGTAAATACGGCCTGGTGATTAGAATACAGGCTTACGAGATAGTTTCAGTAAGCAGGCAGTGTATTTTATACATCTGCACAGATCATTGATAATATACTTTTCCATACAGTGTCTGGGAATTGTCTTCTGCCAACGATACTTTAAATGTTAAATAGCGGCCAATGAATTCAAGGAGTAATTCTCGCAGCATATGTACTCTTTCAGATGTAGGTACAGGGAAATATGTCATAGAGGATATGCACTGTTGACGAATTTCAAGCCATTGATTTCGTTAATTCTGATATAACACGTTGAAGCTGGTTATAATATGCTTTGTTGTCTGCACAGTTACTACCACGGTGCTGCATGTCAATAATCCAGCAGGCACACCACGTCGAACACCATACAGCGGCATTCATCTGCTGTCGCTAAGATATCACTACACCAACCAGACAGTAACAGATCATCAGATGTTAAATTCTCTGTGAAGTAGAAGCCATTCCTTAAAACCAAGCCTCGAGCAACGATATCGCCGATGCATCATATATCACTACACCTAGTTGACTAAGCGACGCTAACATCGAGATGAAGATGCAGATATATTATCGGTGAGTTATTACCAGAGCAATGTGACCCCAGTTGACCCACGGGGATTAAGCAATCTATGTAATAAAAATGCAAGCTTTCTCTACTTGGCTTCTAAATGTCCGAGGATGTGAACGTGTTTCTCACGTCCGCGAAACCTTAAGTAACATGAGGTGCTGAATCAGCCTGTTATGCAATAATTACGTAAAGTTCAATTACGTGTTGAGTGTCGCTTCCGTTACTTTATCTACTCATATATATATATATATATATATATATAATGCATGTGCTCACGTAGCTAATCTCACAAGAAATATAATAGTCAAGTAATGTCCTTTAATATATCTATACGGTTATCAACTGTTTTATAATCTCTTTTATAGCATATAAGTTGTCAGATTAGTAGTTAGCATATACCAGCAATGCAACTGGATTTCAACAGGAAATTATGGCTATTCATAAGTTGAAATGAAAACTCGTCAAACTGAGAATCATTTGGAAAGCTTAAGTATGGGTGACATGCTTGTGAAATCTTTAACATCTGTAATTATACTGTAACATATACATAAGTTCATACATATAAATATACACATAAACACTCACATATGAGTACGCATTCACGTATGTGTATATATATATATATATATATATATATTTACACACACATTTATATGCGTGTTTGTGTGTGTGCATGTGTGTATGTGTAAGTGTACGTCAAAGTATGTGAGTAAGTGTATAACGTGGTATGAGTATGGACGAATACACGATATAATTTAACGGATACACATATACAACAGAATAACAGTACAAATGTATGTTCGCATATATATATATATATATATATATATATATATATATATATATATATATATATATATATATATATATACATATATATATATATATATATATATATATATATATATATATGTATATATGTATATATCTGTATATACACAGACACACGCGCACACACACACATACACACATACATACACACACACACACACACACACACACAGACATACACATATATATATACACTCCTATATTCGGTGTCACGTCAGCAATGATGGAGTAGTGTTACATTCTTGTAATAGTTTGCTAAGATTTAGTTTAGCGTCAAATATATTTCGTCAAAAGAAAACAGTTGATTTCACGTCGTATCAAAGTTTGTTATGTTAAAGCAAGCGTTCTCAACAGCCATATTGCATGTCACAGACCTTACTAAATTCCACAAAAAAAAAAAAAACGGATAGAATTATACCGATGCAAGGTTGATGAGTTGAGAGAATGTATGTCGATATATAAGTTACATATATGTGTTTGCGTGGGCGTGTATGTACGTGATTCTACATACACATATATATTTCTGTATACTTATATATGGGTATATATATGTGTGTGTATGTGTATATAAATATATATATATATATATATATATATATATATACATATATATGTATATATATACATACAGTTATACATATATACAAATATGCATACAAACATGCATATATACATATATATATATATATAGTGTGTGTGTGCGTGCACAAACGTGCGCCTAGCTTCGGCAAAACACGCCTCAGTCCCTCAAAACGTTAATATTCTACGTGTTTCAAATAACTGAGACTCCAACACGAATAATACATAAACGCGCGCGCGCGCGTATCCAGGATCTCGATTTTTAGGACGCACATTTCCCTCACTCAACAGTTGAAAAATAAGTACGGATGCATTAGATACTTTTTGGCTAAAACAGACATGTTAGTCACAATCACGAACATCTTTGATCATAGATCTGTTCGAATTTGGCTTACCTGGGGCTAATTAATAACATCATCTCACATATAATATCCAACTTTCAAATTTGAAAACCCTATCGCTTTTTAAATTCGTGGAATACCTCATCAATGTTCTTTGTTTGTCTTCTATTTCGTTATTTATTTCTTAATACATGTATACATACGTACATGTGTTTGTATATGCGTGTGAGCGTGTGTGGGGGTTGTGGGGGAGGAGTGTGAGTTCGCGTTTTTTTAAACTCTCTTGTAATTATCTATATAAAGTATGTGAAAGGTGTCGATATCTTGTGAGCCATTAGAATTTTTATGTAGAAGTGATAATTTCAGGCGTTACGAGGATGTTGACCCTCTACTAGAAGCTAGATCATGAATTTGTGGCAGTTTTGCGATGCTATAAAATGCTTTAGTAAGCTGGGATGCCTGAATATGCAAATTTGCCCAACAACTATCACTCTTATTGACGACCCTCTAACTCTCGGAACAAAATGATAATGCACATGTTATGTCCTTAGGTACGTCTAAGCGTAAACACATTCTTACTAATCGTAGCGGTTACTTACTATTCATGTGGAGGCGCAATGGCCCAGCGGTTATAGGATCGCGGTTTCGATTCCCAGACCGGGCGTTGTGAGTGTTTATTGAGTGAAAACACCTAAAGCTCCACGAAGCTCCGGCAGGGGTTGGTGGCGAACCCTGCTGTACTCTTTCACCACACCTTTCTCTTATTCTTTCTTCCTGTTTCTGGTGTACCTGTAATTCAAAGGGTCAGCAGACTTGTCACACTCTGTCACGCTGATTTCACGAGCAGGCTGTTCCGTTGATCGGATCAACTGGAACCCTCGACGTCGTAAACGTTAATTTCACGAGCAGGCTGTTCCGTTGATCGGATCAACTGGAACCCTCGACGTCGTAAACGTTAATTTCACGAGCAGGCTGTTCCGTTGATCGGATCAACTGGAACCCTCGACGTCGTAAACGTTAATTTCACGAGCAGGCTGTTCCGTTGATCGGATCAACTGGAACCCTCGACGTCGTAAACGTTAATTTCACGAGCAGGCTGTTCCGTTGATCGGATCAACTGGAACCCTCGACGTCGTAAACGTTAATTTCACGAGCAGGCTGTTCCGTTGATCGGATCAACTGGAACCCTCGACGTCGTAAACGTTAATTTCACGAGCAGGCTGTTCCGTTGATCGGATCAACTGGAACCCTCGACGTCGTAAACGTTAATTTCACGAGCAGGCTGTTCCGTTGATCGGATCAACTGGAACCCTCGACGTCGTAAACGTTAATTTCACGAGCAGGCTGTTCCGTTGATCGGATCAACTGGAACCCTCGACGTCGTAAACGTTAATTTCACGAGCAGGCTGTTCCGTTGATCGGATCAACTGGAACCCTCGACGTCGTAAACGTTAATTTCACGAGCAGGCTGTTCCGTTGATCGGATCAACTGGAACCCTCGACGTCGTAAACGTTAATTTCACGAGCAGGCTGTTCCGTTGATCGGATCAACTGGAACCCTCGACGTCGTAAACGTTAATTTCACGAGCAGGCTGTTCCGTTGATCGGATCAACTGGAACCCTCGACGTCGTAAACGTTAATTTCACGAGCAGGCTGTTCCGTTGATCGGATCAACTGGAACCCTCGACGTCGTAAACGTTAATTTCACGAGCAGGCTGTTCCGTTGATCGGATCAACTGGAACCCTCGACGTCGTAAACGTTAATTTCACGAGCAGGCTGTTCCGTTGATCGGATCAACTGGAACCCTCGACGTCGTAAACGTTAATTTCACGAGCAGGCTGTTCCGTTGATCGGATCAACTGGAACCCTCGACGTCGTAAACGTTAATTTCACGAGCAGGCTGTTCCGTTGATCGGATCAACTGGAACCCTCGACGTCGTAAACGTTAATTTCACGAGCAGGCTGTTCCGTTGATCGGATCAACTGGAACCCTCGACGTCGTAAACGTTAATTTCACGAGCAGGCTGTTCCGTTGATCGGATCAACTGGAACCCTCGACGTCGTAAACGTTAATTTCACGAGCAGGCTGTTCCGTTGATCGGATCAACTGGAACCCTCGACGTCGTAAACGTTAATTTCACGAGCAGGCTGTTCCGTTGATCGGATCAACTGGAACCCTCGACGTCGTAAGCGACGGACTGCCAACAGCAACTTACTATTCATATATGAAGGTTAGTCATGTAATGGGAAATGCATGGTTTGGCTTGGGCAAGGGTTTTTCAGGAAGTAAGGTATGCGAATAATCCTTCTACACGTTAGTGCGCCGGACAAAATGCTTAACGACATTTCGTCCGACTTTGAGTATGTTTTTCATGCTTTCTGGATCGATAAAATGAGTACCAGTTGAACACTGGAATAGATGACATGGTCTTACCTCTTCACCCGAAATCGCTTGTGCCAAACTTTGAAATCAATATTCATGCCATGGAAAGGCCGTCGCATAGGAGCCGATACAAGGATGACATTTGTCACCTGCAAGTGTTCTTCTCAGGATACAAAGGATCGAGACTCATATCGAAAGTTAGTCATCTCAACAGATAGCCGAGATGTTCTCGCAATCCACCGCCTTGGGTTGGTTTTGTTTTTTATCGCCTCCGCGACAATGAAAAAAAAAACAAAGTTGACTTCGGCGTGTCGGAACAAATACTACTAGGTATTATACCAACTACTTTAACATGCTAAATATACCTTCATCCGCTTGTTAGATGTTCATTATTGTGAGTGTTATACTTTTGATTTTCATTCCTCTGGATATAATTTCTAATTTATATGCAAAAACCGAACATTTTTTTAGAGAGTGCGAGAGAGAGAGAGAGAGAGAGAGAGAGAGAGAGAGAGAGAGAGTTAATCGATATCATCGATTCTTGTACTTGACTGGTTCTTTATCTTATCGAACCCGGAGTGATAAAATACAGAAGTTACCTCGTGTAAATTTGAACTCATTGGCGCAGAGTGTCACAACCAAACCGCGAGATGTTATAGTCAACACAATATCATCTCTGTCAATTCGCTGCCTATTCGTTGTGCTATATGTCAGTGAAATATAATAAAAATGACTTAATTACTTTATCGACTTATGAATCATAGATTGGTAAAGTTGACTCTGGCAAGCTTCGAACACAGTATGTAACTGATTCCGCCGATCCGGTGATGACATCGACTTCAACATTTCATTTTATCTAAACCAAAAATTTAGCCTCGACAGGAATTGAACTCGAAAGGCAAATTACCGTCTCTAAACAATAAAATATATTTTGTTTTTCGCGATTATCATTCTTCCCATCCACCTACCTTTGATGTTAGTAAATATAAGAAGTATATCAATAAGCTAAACTATTGTTTTCTTTACAATAGTATAAAGAAAAACATTTAGGAAAGAATAAGATTAAAAATTTCAAGACAGAAGTGAAGGGATTACATTTACTTCATAGCGAATTTTTGTTAAATTCCCTGATTTTGCAATGTACGCTTAGTATGATTTTGTTCTCTCTCTCTCTCTCTCTCTCTCTCTCTCTCTCATACATATATGTATGTATGTATGCATGTATGTATGTATGTATGTATGTATGTATGTATGTATGTATGTAATAAATACGTCTCTCCAAAGAACGAGATACAATGCCAGCCTTTGAATGCTCTGCTTATATATATATATACCCTCAGCTGTATACACGAATTGAGGAGTGATACATCACTTCACGCTAGAGATGGAGATTGTAAGATAATGTGCAATTTTTTTTTTTAATGGTGGCGGTGTGGTCGACGGTGATGGGAATAATGACGATGATAGTGGGGATGATGGTGGACAGGATTGCGCTGGGGCTGGTGCTGCTGCTGATAAATGGTTGGCGTTGATGGTGGTAGCGAGTGGAGTTTTTTTGAGTTGCTATTGTTGCTGTTACTGTTGTGTTAGCTGTTCTTTTGTTGTTGTCGTTGTTGTTGTTGTTGTTGTTGTTGTTCGTCGTCTTCTTCTTCTTCTTCTTCTTCTTCTTCTTCTTCATCTTCTTCTTCTTCTTCTTCTTCTTCTTCTTCTTCTTCTTCTTCTTCTTCTTCTTCTCCTCCTTCTTCTTCGTCTTCTTAACGATGTTGGTACGTGTGATAGACATGTAGGAGTTGGTAGGATAGTGACGAGTGGTAGGGCAGCAATGGTGGAGAAGTGATTTACTTGGTGGTGGTGGTGATGATGATGATGATGATGATGATGATGATGATGACTGGTGTGATGCTGGCGGTTTGGTTACTCTATGTATGCATTTGTCTGTATGTGTTTGTGTGAGACATACAGGAAGACTTTGTGTATGTGTGCGTGCGTCTGTGTATGATACTGACATTTCATTGTGGTGGTAGTGGTGGTGGGGAGCGTCGGTTAGAATGGTAGAGATGGTGCAGGAGATGCTTGGAGTGATGACATTCGTAAAAGTTTGAGGCGGGATCAGGGTAATGGCAGAGGCGCTACCGATTCTGGCGGTGACGATGACTGTTCTGTTCTTCTTGTTGATGTAATGATGAAGTTAGTGAAGTAGTTGAATGCGTTCGTTACTGATCCCCTACTACTACTACTACTACTACTACTACTACTACTACTACTACTACTGGTGCAGTTGCTACTATCGTAGACCTAAAATAATAATAATTATTATTATTATTATTATTATTATTATTATTATTATTATTATTATTATTATTATTATTATTATTATTATTATCATTATCATTATTATTTATTATTATTATTATTTTATGTTTGGCTTTTGCTTTGTATTTGCACAAGTTAACTCCAAGTCTCTCCCAGAGACCTCAAGAGACAACGAGTTAGAAGTTCAAGTTGGTGTTATGACTAGGGTGGCATTATTGCACAACGTATTGTTCTAGAGGATGTCTGTCAAAACATAATTAAATTAGAAGTTTGTTTTAAAAGTAATTTCGTTAAAAGATGATTGTCTGGTGTTAAGATGACAGTAAACGTTGTCTGTTGTTATGTATATTTAAAAGTATTTTGACACTTTATGGATTAAAATATTTTTGGAATTACATAGATAATATTTTACGTGGGACATGGGCACTATTTTACGTAGGATATGAGCACTATTTTTTAAATTTCTTCCATCTTTTTGGATTTCCTGGTAGCTGAGTTAGGTAGCAATCAGCCCTTTTGCTATCATTCCTAAGGCACGTATGGCAACAGGTATTGTTTTAGTCTTGAGGTTCCACATTTTGCCAATTTCTATTTCAAGATCTTTATACTTGTTCAGTTTTTGGTAGGTCTTGATAGACACATTTATTTCTATTGGAACAGTCATATCGACAACGGGCCATGATTTTTGTCTGAATCCTACAGTATAATGTCTGGCCCATTTCCATTTAACTTTCTGTGAAACGGGGAAATTCCAAACGAGTAAGATGTGGTCGTTTCAAGCACTGGCGATGGTTTGTGTTCCCACCAGTTTGTATCATGGATCAAGTCAAGTCTTTTCAAATTATTCAGTGAATGTAATGTGCTGCTCTGTTATGCTTTTTCAGATACTCTGTCGGCGCAAGAAGATCACACATGGAGACAACATGATTGATGGTTTCATTTTATTGTTTACAGACACAAGTTGGGCTACTGTCGTTCTTTACGATGTTAGCCTGGTAGCTTCTTGTAGGTAGGCATTGATCTTGGGCTGCTATGATAAACCCTTCTGTCTTTGATTTTAGGCGAGAAGACAACCATTGATTGATAAGTGTTTGTCATCATCGGCATTATTATATCTCTTCGGGTATTTGCCATTTATCAGTTTGAGCACAGGTTTTCATACGCTTAGCCTTTTTTATACTTTTTTCCAGTATGTCAAATTCTGGCATTTGTTGTATTTGGAATTCACTTAGATATTTCTTGTTTTGTTACTGAGTATGATGTTTTCTTGTTTTCCTGCTTTAAGACAAGTTTTAACATCCACCCATCAGAGTTGTTCAAGTACGTGCTTAGACCAATTGTGACAATCTACATTGTTAATTCCAGCATTGTTAATTTCTTGACATGTAAAGTCGTTCAATATTTGTCTTATTGTGGTGCATTCTATGTATTGTCAACAATTTTCGTATTTTTCTGTCAAGATTATAGATTTCATTAATTGACCAGTTAATGATATTGAAACTGTAAGACACGACTGGTATGGCTAAAGTATTGATCGCTTCGATCCGGTTTCTTGCGTTCCGGTCTGACTTGAGTATTGCTCTTACCCTGCGATAACATTCTTTCCTGCTCTTTTCCCTCATCATTGAATGTTTAGCATGCTGGGCAAAATGATTTCCGGTATTTCACCCGTATTTACATTCTGAGTTCAAATTCCACCGAGGTCGACTTTGCTTTCATTCTTTCAGGGTCGATAAATTAAGTACCAGCTGCATACTGGAGTCGATGTAATTGATTGCTCCCCCTCCCCCAAAATTTTAGGCCTTGTGCCTATAGTAGAAAGGATTATTATTATTATTATCATTATTATTATTATTACCATTATTATCATTATCATTATTATTATTATTATTATTATTATTATTATTATTATTATTATTATTATTATTATAGAATCGTTGAAACACTGAGCTGCTTAGCGACATTACGTTGGCTTTTATCTTCCGAGTAAAATCAGAGTAAATCCTTGATCTATGGTGTTCCTTGGTTGGATGTATATACATTTATCGTATTCCACCGTCTTTTCCATTTGTTTCTCCTCATCTGTGAAGTAATTCCCCGCACAAATTACTGTTTGTCTTTGTGATGTATCCCTAATCTGACCCCTGTGGCTAATAAGTGAAATCATCACTACCGTTGTTATTGTCTTTGTTGATGTCACTGTTGCTGTTATAGATATTTTTGTAGTAGTAGTAGTAGTAGTAGTAGTAGTAGTAGTAGTAGTAGTAGTAGTAGTAGTAGTAGTAGCAGCAGCAGCAGCAGTAGAAGCAGCAGCAGTAGTAGTAGCAGCAACAGCAGCAGTAGTAGTAGTAGCAGTAGTAGTAGTAGTAGTAGTAGTAGTAGTAGTAGTAGTAGTAGTAGTAGTAGTAGTAGTGGTGGTGGTGGTGGTATCTTCGCGTTCATACCACTTTATTCTTGCTGCTGTTCTTGTGGTCGTGCATGTTGTTTTTGGTATCATCTTTTTTCTTTTGCCGTTTGTAGCTACTGGTGTAATTTTATATATATATATATATATATATATATATATATATATATATATCTGACTTGGTAGTGTTTTTATATATTTTATAGTTATTGTTGTTGTTTTGTATTGAAACACAGCAGAAATATATGTGTGTGTAGTTGTTAAAGATTCTCTAAGAATCGAGTGCCATAACCCAAAGACAAGAATCACTGTTGACAGCTTTGAGAAAACATAGAAATGTTCTTTGAGCATTCAATACAAGTAGTGTTTATGATGACAGATTCACGCTAACATACATAAGTATAGACACAGGCACATTTACGCATATATGCGCATATATCGAGAGTGAGCTACAGATATTTATATACTGAACCAGAAGTATGAGTTATACTCGTATACATACATATACTACGAATTTCTACACACATGTATACACGTGCATATATGTGTGTGTGCATCAACATACACACGCACACATATTACATACACACACACACACACTCATATATATATATGTACATATATATATATATATATATATATATATACATATATATATATATATATATATATATATATATATATATATATATATATATATATATATATATATATATATATATATATATACGCACACAGGAAGAGGGGGTGAATTCACGGTCGCCCCACTACTTGTACGACTTAAGAAACATGTTCTCTAAGAAACCTTATGGCTAATTCATCAGTTTATATGTAGACTTATGAATATATGGATGTAAATATATATATATATATATAAATATAATTAAGGGATCAGCAAGAGAATCCCACAGATAGCATCACTTGTGATGCTATCTGTGGGATTCTCAGCTTTTTTAGCTGCTATTTCTGAACTTCGGTATATGGTGAAGGAAATATTTGCTGATCCCTTAATTATATTTATAAATATATATGAGCTTTTAAATAAGTTCTCCACCAATAATGGTGCTTTCATACCGATGGGCTTGGTAAAAATTGTTAATTGTTAATTGATTTATTAATTAATAAATTGATAATCCTTTACCCTTTTAATTTGTAATAATTATATATATATATATATATATATATATATATATATATATATATATATGTAATTATTACAAATTAAAAGGGTAAAGGATTATCAATTTATTAATTAATAATTAATATATATATATATAATTAATTAATATATATATATATATATATATATATATATATATATATATATATATATATATATATATATATATATATATATATATATATATATATATGTATTGTTTTTCTATACGTGTGAATAGCGATGTAATATCTATTATGTAGCTCACATACACACACATACATACATGCATACATACATACATACATACAGATATACATACATACATACATACGCATGTGTGTTTGTGTTTGTGTGTTGGGTGGCTGTGGCTGTGTGCTTGTGAGTGGACAAACTAATGAAAAGACACTCACTACACTTTGTAGGAGTCATATTATTTAAAACAGTTTGATTTGGTCCCATTCAACTTAACCTTTCGTAGGCACCTTATAGGAACCTAGCATGTTGGGATGCATTCAACAGCCTGACCTAGAAAAGCTATGTTCTCGTAATAAACCTATGGAAATTTAAGTTACACGAGGAAGAATCAAACTCTTTTAAATAACAATGACTATAATTCCTATTAAATGTATTCAGTGCCTCTTTCTTTCGTTTCTCCATTCACTAGCGTGGCCATAGCCTTTCGAATGAAACGCATAAAAGAATTAGAGAATCTATGCTTTTACGTGTGTACATATATGTTTGTACGTACCCAGTAGGTTCACAAAGCCGTCAAAATTGAGCCTAAGGCAATATTTGAAATATGTGACGTGGCATGACGTCACCCTAACCGGAGACACACACCCAAGGCCATCAACTTCTTAGAGGTCACGGCTTCGTAGTTTCCGTTGAGGCTATCCATGTCAGGTTTTACAGCTTTTTCAGTGATCAGAAAACATTGAGCAGGAGTCAAGATGTCGGTGTTTTGATACCAAGCATAAAGTGTCATAATACAAGCTACTCTTTTCTAATATTCAGATGGCTTCCAATCATCCAAAACAGCGTGACAACCGGTGTGGTGAGTTTACGTCCCCGTAACTCAGAGACTCACGAGAAGAGCCCGATGCATTATGCACTAGGCTTTGATAAAATAAGCACTGCGGTTTATTCGTTCAAATAGAATTGTTCAAGGGGGTACCCTGACATGGGCACAGACTAATGACTGATACAAGTAAAACATAAAACATAACCGATACATATATATATTCATGTGTGTATATATACATATATATATATATATATATATATATATATATATATATATATATATATATATATATATATATATATATATATATATATATATATATATATATATATATATATGTATATATATATATATATATATATATATATATATATATATAGAGAGAGAGAGAGAGAGAGAGAGAGAGATAGATAGATAGATAGATAGATACATACATACATACATACATACATACATACATACGTACATACTCGCACGCGCGCGAACGCACACACACACACAGATATGCAGCCATAGTATTTTGTACATCAGGATACTTATTGTATTGTATGTTAGACCCTTGTGGCCAATAAAGAAATTA
The DNA here is from genome assembly GCF_046866305.1 of Octopus bimaculoides. Lineage (NCBI taxonomy): Eukaryota > Metazoa > Mollusca > Cephalopoda > Octopoda > Octopodidae > Octopus > Octopus bimaculoides. The sequence continues at coordinate 29,881,117 of NC_142928.1, forward strand.
TCATTCTTAGTATTTTTCTACTTTAGATGATGTTAGTGTGGATATTATTATTATTATTATTATTATTATTATTATTATAATTATTATTATTATTATTATTATTTATTATTATTATCATTATTATTATCATTATTATTATTTTACTATTATTTTTATTATTATTATTATTTTACTATTATTTTTTTATTATTATTATTGTTTTACTATTATTATTATTATTATTATTATTATTATTATTATTATTATTATTATCAATATTATTATGATCATACGTACGTTTTGATACATATATTTATATATAAACATGAAAGATGAATAGATAAACAAAGAAATACATAATAACACTGTATTTGTTTATTGACCTTTGGGGAAATAAACTGTTTATTCTTCTCTCTTGTTTGTTGCTTTAACACAGGGTGTTTTGTTTAGCTTTATATATGCACAGATATAGACCTCCGGCAAGAGAGATATGCAGTAGTAGTAGTAGTAGTAGTAGTAGTAGTAGTAGTAGTACGCATATGTATACATGCATATAATACATACATATGCATGTATATATCAACGCACTCTTATATATTTAAGTATATATATGTATTGTGTATGTTTATTAATATATGTGCATTTATATGTATGTTGGTTAATATATATACACATGTGTGTGTGTGTGTGTGTATGTGTGTGTGTGTGTTGCCCGTTTAAAATGTTTTTCTTTATGTTTGCTCAGCCCGTAACAGATTTCGTATTGTGAAAAACAAATAACATACTACGATATCCGCACGCAATTTCAAATACCTACCTAGCATCAACATTGTCATTCACCAAGCTTCGCTGCACAACGGGGCAAGTTTATTTAATAGCATTAGTTTGCATACTATCATACTTATATCGATCATATTCCATCATCTTTCTTGATAAATTTCGTTATTTCGTGCTATTAATATTATCATTATCATTATCATCGTCTTTGTCGCTGATAATATGCTAATTTTTATTGTCATTTTTTCACTGATGTTGTACATAGGAATAAGGGTAGCTGAATAATGACCGGGTTTGTTTTGCAATCATGTGATCCCTGATTGGCTCCTGTTGGCTGCATGTGTCTTTTTTTCTTGTATTTAAGTATATGCATACATATATGTGTATGTATGCATATATATATATATATATATATATATATATATATATATATATATATATACAGCTATTTTAGCTTGTATAAAGAAACCTCTTTTTTGTCAAAAAATAGGTTAAAAAGTATGGGACTTTCTTATACACGGATAGTATTATAATTCCTTACAAAACCTATTTTCCAAATTTTAAGCCCTAAGAATTAGTGGGTTCCTTATACACGCTAAAATACGGTATGTATATATGTATGTATATATATTCTGTTCTGTTTTTAATTAATTAATTAATTCCTATGAGGAAGGTGCTGGTTCCTTACAAAGATACAAAGCTCCATCGTCTGGATTTAGATAGCGAAATCAATGTTAAACTTTAAACTTGAGAAAAGTCTTGCATCTTTTATCTGTTCCACTTACAAGATTGCATTTTTAATTTGCGAGTTAGTTGATTTCAGATTACCAGATACACATTTCGTCACAAAATGAAGTGCACCAATTATTATTGGTATAAATGTAACTTTGTAATCTGGATATAGAAGCCTGAGGTTTGGAAGCAGTTGTCCATAGGCACTGGGAGAAACATCTTTTTGAAAAGCGTTACTATAGAAGAGAGAGAGAGAGAAACACGTCTGTTCTTTGGAAAGTCCATGCAGGAACAGAAAAATGGTCATCTGAGGAACAGAAAGATGGACGATGGTCACGTGTGAGCAACGAGAGAGAAAAAGAAAGAAGAGAAGGAGGGGAGAGATAGACAGAGGAATTTATATGATGTCTTCTGC
>NC_142928.1:29888019-29898019 GCF_046866305.1 Octopus bimaculoides
TACGCGTTCGCCACCTCCGCCCGACCTTTTAGGGACAGCTTCCTCTCGGACCATTGCCGGCAGAGAGTGGCCACCCTACTCGTTATCTCGTCCCAGTTCTTCTCCGTTTGCAGGTCCGGACCGAACCAGACTCCGAGCAACTTGACCGGACCGTCCGTCCAGCGTCCCACTACTGAGGCGCTGCCGGACGGTATGGGCTTGCTTCTCCAGGTGCCGAGCAGCAAACCCACCGACTTATCCCGGTTGATTTTCGCTCCCGTCACCGCTTCGTAGTCTTTCAGCGTCTCGCCGACAAGCTCGATGTGCTCGTGGCTAGACGCTATGACGGTGACGTCGTCCGCGTATGCCGACACGCTCGTCCCGCACCCCAGTTCTCGTGGGATGCCCCTCAGCGTCGCCAGCTTCCGCAGTAGTGGCTCGAGAGTCAATACGTACAGGAGCGGCGACAGGGGGCATCCCTGACGAACCGAACGTGCAATGTCGAAGGGTCCCGATAGACGTCCATTGACGCGAACAACCGAACGGATGCCTGTGTACAAGGCAGCCATCCAGCCGCGGAAAACGGGACCGAAGCCGGCCGCTTCGAGGACGGCCTCCAAGTATCGATGGTCTACCCTATCGAAAGCTTTGGATTGATCCAAATTGATCAGGGCCCCACCCATGCCAGGTTCCTTAACTACCCTCTCTATGATGTAGCGCATCAGATGGAGGTTGTCATGGATGCTCCGGCCACGCACGGCGCACGTCTGCACCGTGCCGACCAGTTTCTCGATGACAAGCGCCAACCGCTTGGCTAACACCTTGGCCAAAATTTTCATGTCTGCATTGAGCAGAGTGATGGGCCTAAAGTTATCTATGGCGTCCCCCTTGTTTGGATCTTTCTTCAGCAGCGTTACCGCTCCTCGGCTCACAAAACCGGGAATGCTTCCGTTCTGCTGCCAGTTGCAGTACACGGCCGCCAAGACTTCTCCAAACAAGTCTGGCATACAGTTGTAAAGCTCGTAGGGCAGACCATCCAAACCCGGAGATTTGTCCGTCGAGCAACCCGCCATCGCGTCCCTCACCTCCTCCGCCGTGATGACCCCTTCGCAGCACTCCGCCTCTCTTGCCGAGAGTCGTGGCAAGCTGTGCAGGTAGGCACTAAAGTCCACCCTGCCTTCTCGCTCGCCACTCCTCCCGAACAGTCGGGCAAAATGCCGCTGAAACGCCTCGCACATCTTGCTCGGCTCGAGCAATTCGCGCCCCTGTTCGTCTACCAGAGTCCGAATGATGGCTCTGTTACCCCGCTGCGCCTCCGCCACCCGGGCCTCTCGTGCGGCTCCAACACCTTCATTCCTCAGAGCACGCATTCTTGCCCTGACAGCACACCCTTCGTGTTTAGCATTGAAGTGTTGGTCGAGGGCCAACCTCGCCGCTAAAACGTCGGATGCGATGCCACTTCGCAATGCCCCTTCTAACTTTATCACTAGCTCCCCCTCTACTCTGTTCCTCTCTACAGCTAGTGCCCTGCTATACCTTATTGCTTCCGCCCTTACTGCTCTCTTGAGGGCAAACCACCATTTGTTGTTGACGATGACTCCCGTCAAAGCCCTCTTTACTAACGTGCTAATCCGGTCTCTGAAAACCTGTCTCGACGGGAAAGACGCGTTTAGTTTCCAGTAACCGGGACCCTGCCTATGTGCCTTATCTAAGTCTAGCGTACACGTCACAAGTTTGTGATCCGTGTAGCTGACTATGTGGAACTGTGGACATCCTAAACTATCCCTATCTCTTGTCCTGCACACTATCCTATCTAGATACGACCTCGACGACCCCATGCGGTTGCACCAAGTCCACGTTGGCACATTTGGGTGGTCGAGTCGGTACCTGTCAGACAACTGGAAGCGTCTGAGCAGGTCTATGAGGCCTTTGCATCCCCTTCTAGTTTTGTCACTCCCCACGTAGTCTAGATGCGTGTCCAAGGTAGCATTCCAATCCCCCACTAAAAGTAAGGGACGAGACGTTCCCAGGAATACTTCTAGACGTCGAAAGAAGTCTGACCGACCTGTTAAAGGAGGCACATAAACTGCCAGCAACCGAAAAGCGCCTCCATCGCTGCCGTCCACATCTAGGACAACCAGTCTACCCTCCGGGTCCGTAAATATCGTCTTTACTTGGAGATCCAGACTCTTGCGAAAAAGAACCGCCGTGCCACTACCGCCCATCCTCGGCAGACAGGGAGAAAAATAAATGTTAAACTGTCCGCCAAACATGGACTTTAGGGCCCGCGGTTCATAGAGTCTGGTCTCACTAATGGCTATGATATCTAAATTGTGTGACTTGATGTCATTTAAGAGGTACCCTTGTTTCCAAGGCGACCCCAAGCCACGTACATTTACACAGCCAATCTTCACCATGATTCTATCAAAATTTGTGTTTTACACACGAAAGGAGAGAGAGAGAGATTTACTTACTGTCCGAAAGTTCTTGGCTCTTGGCCTCACAACCTTCTCTCAGAAGGTTTTTGTATAGTTTTTTTGATGAATATTTTTGGAATCTCCCTACTGTATCCGGGTAGAGAGATTTCAGTGTATTGTATGTGCTCCGTGTTACATGTATGATTTTGATGTGTTGTGGTGGTGTTGTGCGTGGGTGATTGCTTGTTTTCGTGTCATTATCTGTTATGTTAGTGTTCGACCTAATGAATTTCATTAGGTCTAGATTGTTTGTGTTTATCGCTGTCAAACTTGTTGTGGGGTTCTGTGTTGGTGCGTTTGTGTTGGTGTTTTTGTTTTCTGTGGATGTGTTGGTTTCGGGGCTGGTAAACCTCCCCGCTTTGTTTGTTTGTTTTTCCGTTTTTTTTTTCCCCCTTTTTCTTCTTCCCCCCGTGGCCACTTGCCAAGCCTCTGTGTCATCTTCATCTGACATGTCGGAGGAATCGGAGGGTGGGAGGGGAAGGGTGTTGGGGTCTATTTTTGTGTGGGTTGACTTTGTTGTTGGTGGTGTTGGTGCTGTTTCGTGACAGTTGGGATGTGGTGTTTTGGTTTTTGGGGGTGGGGTGGGAGTCTTTTTCGTGTTCCCTTCTTGTGGGGTTGTTGTTGTTGGTGTTGGTGGTGGTGATGGTGCTGATTCTGTTCTTGGTGGTACTGGTGGTGTTTTTGTTTGGTTCGGCTGTGTTGCTGGCTGCTGGCGTTTTTCCATTTCGTTGTACAACTGCTTGACCAGTTGTGCATATGGCGGTGTAGGCAGTAATGCTGTTTTTTTCTTGTGCTTTTCTTGTGGCTGTTGTTGTTGTTGTTGTTGTTGTTTTTCTTTGTATTGTTGCCGTTGTTGTTGCCTTTTCTTCTGGGCTACTGGGCATGTTTTTTGAAGGTGAGTTTTGCTACTACAAACGTAGCAAACTGGCCTTCTGCCTTCGACGAAAACATGAAAAATTGAATCCTCAGTTAATTGGATTCTATGTGGAATTTTTTCCCAGTTTGCTGGATCAATTTGTACCAGGAGTTGAAATTCCTGGCCAATCCAGTTTTGATTGCAAACGGCAGATGCTTCTAGTATGTTTATCTCCTCCTCTATGCCTAGACATATGGCAGATACTAGCCATTCTTCCTCAATTTCAGGAGGCACATTCGAAATTTTTATTTTCGTAACCCTACGACCAAGGTACGTAGGGATCATGAGCAGGTTCTCATGCTGTAATGACTTAGTGGAGAGGTCCTTCGCTCGCTGCTCGCTGTCTAGTCTTACTTCTATCGTTCCGAATTTCAAACCTCTCGTTATGTAAGTCTTGTAAGACCAAATCGGCTTTAAGCATCTCTCAACATTTTCTTGGGTGAATTTTTCCACTGTCTTTGTCTTTAAATTAATGGTTCTGTAGATGATAGTTTTTTTTTCGATGTTTATCTTAAAGTCCGCGGGCGTTTGAAGATGGACTGTAACGTCCTTTTTACTTAGCATGCTTTTGCATGCAAGTAATTTCTCTTTCGATATATTCAAAATTCTTTTCCTAGGCTTCAAAGCCTCAGCAAAGTTCGTTGTGGTGGTGGTGGCGGTAGTGGTGGTATCAGTGGTGAGGACAGTGGTTTTGTTAGCAAGGACATTTGTGTCCTTGTTGTTGCTGCTGCTGCTGCTGCTGCTGCTGCTGTTGCTGTTGTTGTTGTTGTTGTTGTTGTCGTTGTTGTTGTTGTTGTCACTGGTTACGTTGGCAGGCAAGACTGCTGTAGCAGCAGAGTCTTTCTTTTTCTCCATTCTCTCCTTTAACTGTGAGGAAGGAAGACTAGGAAATTCTTTTTCGAACGAAACACTGCAGACTGCAGCGTTCGTTTCACAAAAATGTTCATGGCTACAAGACGCCATCGTCTCAAAAAAAAAATGGCTAGAAAGCCGAAATTGGTTTTTATATCCTGGAAATGTGCCACACAGGGCAGATTTCCGTCGCAAAAAACTTGCACCAGAGAGTCTACAAGTTGTTATACAACTTTGTATATAAAATAAATTTTACAAACAAACTTTTTAAAACATGAAAAAGGCAAAACTTACAGAGCCGACACGTCTACCGTCCGTCCATAGAGATAGATAGATAGATAGATAGATAGATAGGTTTCTTTATTAGCCACACAGGGCTCAACACAGAGGGGACAAAATACAAATGTAGAGTTTTTCTTTTCGAGGGGGTCGAAAACAAAACAGAAAAAAAAAACAAAAGTGGGGACAACGATGAAAAAAAAAAAAAAACAAAAAAACATCGCAAAACGTTTGGGGTATTTACAAAAAATACGAAATAATACAAAAATTCCCAATAAATGGGGAGGTTATCCGTGGAAAGAAAAACCTACGAAAAGACCACGGTAACCTCGGTCTTTAGCGTCACAGTTTGTTAAATAAAATTTCTCTGTTTACAAAATTTTAAAACGTTTTATAGAATCATGGTCAAGGTGGCTTCGTCATTTATACGTGCCATTCTTGCTACATGTATCCATCTTTTTTCGAAACATTTGCTAGACAACACTTGCCTCTCTACTCTCACCTTCCTTTTCAAGTGATACTTGAAAAAGTTGATGAGAGATTGACCAGAGAGAAAAGTATTTGTCTCTAATCCTTTCAGACGCGTCCACCAGATGCATTCTTTGGCCATAGCCACAAGTACGATAAATACAGCTCTTCCTTCCCGTTTAAAGGAAGGAGGCGTGACGATATTGACGATAGACTCGGTTGATAAACCGACTCGTCCCACACGCGACAGCAGTCGTTCGACATAAGCCCACAGCTCCGAAATGGTTGGACACTGCACGAGTGCGTGCAGAACGGTTTCATCGCTCTGACCGCATCTCGGGCAGGTCGGCCCCACATTTCGCGAGCCGTGTCTATAGAGCTTATCCCGAACGGGTAGCGCCTCTCGGTAACACTGCCAGGCCAGGGATCTCTGGAAGTTGTCCATAGGTCCCGGCCCGAAAGTCGTCCTGAACAGGCGGGTCAGGTATTCCTCGTCGACGCCCAGGTTCGCCCCGAGATCGTCGTCGTACCTGCCCTCCACTAATCCCCTATAGAATGACTTCGTTGTGATGCAGCCGCTCAAGGTCGACCCGGGACGGCAAAGTTGTTGCAGAGCAACGCGACACTCACGGTGCCATTCGCCATTCCTCGGCCTCTTTTTGATCCACGACTGCAGCTCGGTCATGGAGACGAGCTGCGGGAAAGCGCGTCGCACAAACGGCGACCACACCTGCTCACCGTCGTCTACGTAGAGCCGGAGATGTCGCAGTCTCAGCGCATGTCTGCGCATCATCAACCACGGCATGCCCAGCCCTCCTTTCAGCGGGTGTTGGCAACAAACGGATCGCCTCACCATCGGAACGCTTCCTTTCCACAAAAAGCGGAAGAGGATGCGCTCCATTTCGGTGATGGCGCGATCGGGACAAGGCACGACGGTCAGGCGGTATTCGATGACGGACGCGATGTACGCGTTCGCCACCTCCGCCCGACCTTTTAGGGACAGCTTCCTCTCGGACCATTGCCGGCAGAGAGTGGCCACCCTACTCGTTATCTCGTCCCAGTTCTTCTCCGTTTGCAGGTCCGGACCGAACCAGACTCCGAGCAACTTGACCGGACCGTCCGTCCAGCGTCCCACTACTGAGGCGCTGCCGAACGGTATGGGCTTGCTTCTCCAGGTGCCGAGCAGCAAACCCACCGACTTATCCCGGTTGATTTTCGCTCCCGTCACCGCTTCGTAGTCTTTCAGCGTCTCGCCGACAAGCTCGATGTGCTCGTGGCTAGACGCTATGACGGTGACGTCGTCCGCGTATGCCGACACGCTCGTCCCGCACCCCAGTTCTCGCGGGATGCCCCTCAGCGTCGCCAGCTTCCGCAGTAGTGGCTCGAGAGTCAATACGTACAGGAGCGGCGACAGGGGGCATCCCTGACGAACCGAACGTGCAATGTCGAAGGGTCCCGATAGACGTCCATTGACGCGAACAACCGAACGGATGCCTGTGTACAAGGCAGCCATCCAGCCGCGGAAAACGGGACCGAAGCCGGCCGCTTCGAGGACGGCCTCCAAGTATCGATGGTCTACCCTATCGAAAGCTTTGGATTGATCCAAATTGATCAGGGCCCCACCCATGCCAGGTTCCTTAACTACCCTCTCTATGATGTAGCGCATCAGATGGAGGTTGTCATGGATGCTCCGGCCCTGCACGGCGCACGTCTGCTCCGTGCCGACCAGTTTCTCGATGACAAGCGCCAACCGCTTGGCTAACACCTTGGCCAAAATTTTCATGTCTGCATTGAGCAGAGTGATGGGCCTAAAGTTATCTATGGCGTCCCCCTTGTTTGGATCTTTCTTCAGCAGCGTTACCGCTCCTCGGCTCACAAAACCGGGAATGCTCCCGTTCTGCTGCCAGTTGCAGTACACGGCCGCCAAGACTTCTCCAAACAAGTCTGGCATACAGTTGTAAAGCTAGTAGGGCAGACCATCCAAACCCGGAGATTTGTCCGTCGAGCAACCCGCCAAATGTCCCTCACCTCCTCCGCCGTGATGACCCCTTCGCAGCACTCCGCCTCTCTTGCCGAGAGTCGTGGCAAGCTGTGCAGGTAGGCACTAAAGTCCACCCTGCCTTCTCGCTCGCCACTCCTCCCGAACAGTCGGGCAAAATGCCGCTGAAACGCCTCGCACATCTTGCTCGGCTCGAGCAATTCGCGCCCCTGTTCGTCTACCATAGATCGAATGATGGCTCTGTTACCCCGCTGCGCCTCCGCCACCCGGGCCTCTCGTGCGGCTCCAACACCTTCATTCCTCAGAGCACGCATTCTTGCCCTGACAGCACACCCTTCGTGTTTAGCATTGAAGTGTTGGTCGAGGGCCAACCTCGCCGCTAAAACGTCGGATGCGATGCCACTTCGCAATGCCTCTTCTAACTTTATCACTAGCTCCCCCTCTACTCTGTTCCTCTCTACAGCTAGTGCCCTGCTATACCTTATTGCTTCCGCCCTTACTGCTCTCTTGAGGGCAAACCACCATTTGTTGTTGACGATGACTACCGTCAAAGCCCTCTTTACTAACGTGCTAATCCGGTCTCTGAAAACCTGTCTCGACGGGAAAGACGCGTTTAGTTTCCAGTAACCGGGACCCTGCCTATGTGCCTTATCTAAGTCTAGCGTACACGTCACAAGTTTGTGATCCGTGTAGCTGACTATGTGGAACTGTGGACATCCTAAACTATCCCTATCTCTTGTCCTGCACACTATCCTATCTAGATACGACCTCGACGACCCCATGCGGTTGCACCAAGTCCACGTTGGCACATTTGGGTGGTCGAGTCGGTACCTGTCAGACAACTGGAAGCGTCTGAGCAGGTCTATGAGGCCTTTGCATCCCCTTCTAGTTTTGTCACTCCCCACGTAGTCTAGATGCATGTCCAAGGTAGCATTCCAACCCCCCACTAAAAGTAAGGGACGAGACGTTCCCAGGAATACTTCTAGACGTCGAAAGAAGTCTGACCGACCTGTTAAAGGAGGCACATAAACTGCCAGCAACCGAAAAGCGCCTCCATCGCTGCCGTCCACACCTAGGACAACCAGTCTACCCTCCGGGTCCGTAAATATCGTCATTACTTGGAGATCCAGACTCTTGCGAAAAAGAACCGCCGTGCCACTACCGCCCATCCTCGGCAGACAGGGAGAAAAATAAATGTTAAACTGTCCGCCAAACATGGACTTTAGGGCCCGCGGTTCATGGAGTCTGGTCTCACTAATGGCTATGATATCTAAATTGTGTGACTTGATGTCATTTAAGAGGTACCCTTGTTTCCAAGGCGACCCCAAGCCACGTACATTTACACAGCCAATCTTCACCATGATTCTATCAAAATTTGTGTTTTACACACGAAAGGAGAGAGAGAGAGAGTTACTTACTGTCCGAAAGTTCTTGGCTCTTGGCCTCACAACCTTCTCTCAGAAGGTTTTTGTATAGTTTTTTTGATGAATATTTTTGGAATCTCCCTACTGTATCCGGGTAGAGAGATTTCAGTGTATTGTATGTGCTCCGTGTTACATGTATGATTTTGATGTGTTGTGGTGGTGTTGTGCGTGGGTGATTGCTTGTTTTCGTGTCATTATCTGTTATGTTAGTGTTCGACCTAATGAATTTCATTAGGTCTAGATTGTTTGTGTTTATCGCTGTCAAACTTGTTGTGGGGTTCTGTGTTGGTGCGTTTGTGTTGGTGTTTTTGTTTTCTGTGGATGTGTTGGTTTCGGGGCTGGTAAACCTCCCCGCTTTGTTTGTTTGTTTTTCCGTTCTTTTTTTCCCCCTTTTTCTTCTTCCCTCCGTGGCCACTTGCCAAGCCTCTGTGTCATCTTCATCTGACATGTCGGAGGAATCGGAGGGTGGGAGGGGAAGGGTGTTGGGGTCTATTTTTGTGTGGGTTGATTTTGTTGTTGGTGGTGTTGGTGCTGTTTCGTGACAGTTGGGATGTGGTGTTTTGGTTTTTGGGGGTGGGGTGGGAGTCTTTTTCGTGTTCCCTTCTTGTGGGGTTGTTGTTGTTGGTGTTGGTGGTGGTGATGGTGCTGATTCTGTTCTTGGTGGTACTGGTGGTGTTTTTGTTTGGTTCGGCTGTGTTGCTGGCTGCTGGCGTTTTTCCATTTCGTTGTACAACTGCTTGACCAGTTGTGCATATGGCGGTGTAGGCAGTAATGCTGTTTTTTTCTTGTGCTTTTCTTGTGGTTGTTGTTGTTGTTGTTGTTGTTGTTTTTCTTTGTATTGTTGCCGTTGTTGTTGCCTTTTCTTCTGGGCTACTGGGCATGTTTTTTGAAGGTGAGTTTTGCTACTACAAACGTAGCAAACTGGCCTTCTGCCTTCGACGAAAACATGAAAAATTGAATCCTCAGTTAATTGGATTCTATGTGGAATTTTTTCCCAGTTTGCTGGATCAATTTGTACCAGGAGTTGAAATTCCTGGCCAATCCAGTTTTGATTGCGAACGGCAGATGCTTCTAGTATGTTTATCTCCTCCTCTATGCCTAGACATATGGCAGATACTAGCCATTCTTCCTCAATTTCAGGAGGCACATTCGAAATTTTTATTTTCGTAACCCTACGACCAAGGTACGTAGGGATCATGAGCAGGTTCTCATGCTGTAATGATTTAGTGGAGAGGTCCTTCGCTCGCTGCTCGCTGTCTAGTCTTACTTCTATCGTTCCGAATTTCAAACCTCTCGTTATGTAAGTCTTGTAAGACCAAATCGGCTTTAAGCATCTCTCAACATTTTCTTGGGTGAATTTTTCCACTGTCTTTGTCTTTAAATTAATGGTTCTGTAGATGATAGTTTTTTTTTCGATGTTTATCTTAAAGTCCGCGGGCGTTTGAAGATGGACTGTAACGTCCTTTTTACTTAGCATGCTTTTGCATGCAAGTAATTTCTCTTTCGATATATTCAAAATTCTTTTCCTAGGCTTCAAAGCCTCAGCAAAGTTCGTTGTGGTGGTGGTGGCGGTAGTGGTGGTATCAGTGGTGAGGACAGTGGTTTT
>NC_142928.1:29903019-29918019 GCF_046866305.1 Octopus bimaculoides
GTTCCTTCTGTGATCTTTAGATGGGACAAACATGGTGGTAAAATTTTCTGAGAATTATGGCCAAAAGTTAGTTGATCTAAAAGATGATTTAATAGTACAAAATAGACACAGATATATCTTAAAACTATAAGAAGATGTTTAAAAATTGATAAATTTGCTTTGAAACATTTTTTCTAGAAATCGGACCTTATTTTTGCACCAACCTGATATATATGTATACATACATATATATATATATATATATATATATATATATATATATATATATATATATATATATATATATATATATATATATATATATATATATATATATATATATATATATATATATATATATATGTATATATATATATATATATATATATATATATATATATATATATATGCTTATAATTATAGAATTTTTGTATAATGTTACCGACAAAGGTTATTTTAACATACCGAACTACTTGGTAAATTATTAATTATTAATTGATTAATTAATTCTACCCTTTATTATTATTGAAAATATAATTCACTCCCTGATAGTATACTGCAGTTTCTGCGGGATTACTCGTAACACACGTCGGTGATTGGGGAAGAATGCGAGTTCTCACTCGTCTGTATAAATTCGGAAGTGCTGGTTTTTGAATATTAGCTATTCGATGTCGCTTGGTCGAATGCGTATTTTAATTATTAGCCCTCTCAAATTTACAATTCAAATTTCACACTGAAGACGGAAATAAGTGAGTAAAATTAAAATTTTATATCTCTTTAATCTAGAAACGTGTATGTAGTTGATCAAATGCATATATGCGTACACGCATATATGCATGCATAAATACATACGTACATTGATATATACATACATGGAGGTATGCCTACATACATACATGCATACATAGATGAATATATACATACATCGATACATGCATGCATACATACATTGATAAATACATGCATACACACATACAAACATACATACATACTTACATTTTTAAAAACATCTAAATCGCGAACCAAAAACATGTTTAAATGACCAAAAATTTTACGAAATTCAATAATATCCAAAATGATCAGCGAATAATATAAAAAATGTGGATCAACATGTTTAAAGGATTAAATGTTCGCAAAATTCAATATTATCAGAAGTGATCGGGGAAGAATATAAAAAATGTGGCTCACCTAAATTTCAATCATACTAAGTTAAGAGAGGGAAGAAAAAAGAAAATAAGAAAGTAAAGAAAAGGGGTTTTGTTACAGTATATGTCACCTTGTATTCTTTTTTCCGTCGGGTGTAGAGCTTTTGGATAGATAGATAGAAAGATAGATAGATAGATAGATAGATAGATAGATAGATAGATAGATAGATAGATGGATAGATAGATAGATAGATAGATAGATAGATAGATATGCGATCATGAGGACGTGCACACTCACGTACTTATGTGCTCACACTTACTATTGTTACTGCTCTCAATTACAGGTTGTCGGTCATGCTGTGGTACACAATTCAGAATTTTTTTTATCGATTAGACCATCGTTGCCATATTGGCTTCAGATAACAAAATCAGTCATATTTGCAAATGTGCATTTGTAGTGTAACACATATAAGTATATTGACCGATATGCCGGATAGCTAAACGACTTTTACACAGTCACTTTTCCCTCTCTGTCCCTCTCCATCTCCTTCTTTCTTGCTAGACATATCTTCTTCAGCCCATTTTGTCCATCTCTTCGACGCACACACACACACACACACACACACACACACACACACACACACACACACACACACACACACACAAATACACTCTTGCTCCTGCTCATTTTTTTATTCATCTTTCTTTATCCTTCGTCACATCCATCATTTGTGTATCTTTTAAAACAGTCACTTTACAAAATATACATCATGCTGTAAATATCGATATTTCCGACACGGAACCCTCTTTAATATCGATCATTGGCTAATATCTTAGACAAACTTAGAACGCCAATGTCAGAAGATAGTCAAGAATATGTGAAGTTTTTGACGTTTATGCAAAACATATTTGTTTAGTTTACATCTGCTTCAGATTTATGTCTCTTCAGTTGAAATGTTTGCAGACATGTCTGCGAATATTCCCATAACCACAAAATAATACTTCGCTCCAGTGTGTGTAACCTATTTTCTTTTTAATGACGAAGTCAACGGAGAAATGTCAACACCTGTCAACCTTTTTCGAGCATCTATGTCATGAGGGATGAAGGGTGGATTGGTAGAATTGGTTATCAAACTGAAGATCAGACTCAAGCGTAGGCATCAGATTTGGTTCCGCCAAAGTCACCTACCAACCAGCTAATGGTATTAGACTAAGCAATGCAGTAATTGGAGTAACTCTTCCGGTGTGCTTCCACACAGTTTCCCTTTATCAGCTTTCAGTCGAAATTATATTAAAAATTAATGACACCCACACATTGTTCTGTTGATGAGTTATGTTGATGAGTTAGATCTTGGTAATCTAAGCAACATCAAAGGCAATTAGAATTAATCACATGAAGGAAGGGAGCTTGTGCAAGAAAAAGGTTCATACATGATAGTCAACCGAGGAAGGATTGTTGACCACACAGAGAACATGTTCATCAACGGCTTGTCTATCTCCCCTTTAAGGATAAAAGCTACAATAATCTCGGAATCGATGAAAATGTTGCATACGTTGGTGTTGTGACTAAAGTCAGAATAACAAAAGTGAACTTCTGCTGACTCCGAAAAATATGTAACTCGGAGTTATCTGCATCTTAACTAGACCATATCTCACAATGCTTTTGCAGTACCGTTGCTAGTACTAACATTTGGGATATTGGTCTCGACAATCGATGAGACGCAAAACGCACCAACTTCAACTTTAAAATTTGCAAACACTGGGAACTCACTTAACTCAAAATGTCTTGTCACTTTGTTCGCGAGCGGCTTGATCTCTCTTAGGAAGAGCTTCAATAAAACTCAAAGAATAACATACATACATACATACATACATACATACATCTCCTGCTGTCGATGTTGAATTTCCAATGAAGGAGCCTTGGATCTAGGTTAGAAACCGGCTCTTTCTTTATTGGCAAAAAATCTTGAAATAAAACTAAATGACATACATACACACACACGTACATACATACATGCATACATACATACAGAAATGAAATGCTTTGGGTAGTGCACAGAATGGTAAACTGGTAATAATAATAAAGTTTGTTGGAAGAAATGAATGAATTACTTTCTTTGCACGCAGGTATAGAAAGTCGTCAAATTTTCTAAGAATATAAGAATTTGGAGACCGTGCATGTACAAAGGAACAATTCCTTCATTTCTTTGCTTTTAACAAGCCTTATTTTTACCACTGGGTGTATGCGTGTGTGTATGTGTGTGTGTTTGCCTATATGTGTGTGTGTTTGCCTATATGTGTGTGTCTGAGTGAGAGAAAGAGAGAGAGAATGCGTGTGCGCGCGTGAACAATGAGATAGATGAATAAATAAACCAAAATAATCCTCAACAAATCTTACTAAGTTGGCCAATATTTTCCTTATAATTTTACAATGTTCTCATTTCATAATTAGCATAATTATCACTGATAATTGTTATTTATATTAATGTTTAAATTATATTATTACATTATTTAAATTTTATTCATCGATTTATTTGCATTGTTCAGGAAATATTTGATATTTTAGTAGTTTTTAGTCATATATTAATATTTCTTGTAATTTATTTATTATTTTTTTTTTTAAGTTTCACTCGTTTTAGTTTTTCGTGAGTGTGAAGAAAATGCTCACATCTTGATTATTTGAATTTGTATTGGCTAATTTTACCAGAATATATTCAGTAACAAATTTACATTTCCTTCTGTTTGTCAGCTCATACGTGTGTATGATTGTCTGTTGGTAACAGAGTGTAGAAATGAGGGAAAAAACATAATGAAAGAGAGAGGCACAGAAAATACTAAATTTTTATTCATATAAAAATCTATTCACTGTGCATGAGCAATTAATGATGAAATCCCGTATGGCATTTCGTAACTTTCTTCTCATTGGCTACGTTATTTAAAAACACCGCCATATACCGAATAAATTGTAACCAAGCGATGTATTCAAAGATAAAAACTACGATGGAAATAATTTGTTTTGATACTCGACTTTCAGATCTAAGAGCTGAGTAGAGTGAGTGCAATAACTGAAACATAAATATACATAGGTGCAGGAGTGGCTGTATGGTAAGTAGCTTGCTTACCAACCACATGGTTCCGGGTTCAGTCCCACTCCGTGGTACCTTGGGCAAGTGTCATCTACTATAGCCTCGGGCCGACCAAAGCCTTGTGAGTGAATCTGGTAGACGGAAACTGAAAAGAAGTCCGTCGTTTATATGTATATATATGGCTGATAGTTAGCAAGGTGAGACACACATAAGAAAGAAGGAAACAAAGGACCACTGATGAGGTCACAGAAGTGTGACGAAAGAACTTTGGCCGAAATAAGATTAAGATTAATGTAATATAAAGCTGAAGTAAATTAACACCAAATATACAGTGCGTGTGTTTTTATTGGCTAAACTGGCAATATGACCATCCCCAAGTACAACAACATATATATATATATATATATATATATATATATATATATATATATATATATATACATATATATATATATATATATATATATATATATATATATATATATATATATATATATATATATATATATATATATATATATATATATATGTATGTATGTATGTATGTGTGTATATGTTTGTGTGTCTGTGTTTGTCCCACCAACATCGCTTGACAACCGATGCTGGTGTGTTTACGCCCCCGTAACATAGCGATTCGGCAAAAGATATCGACACAATAAGTACTAGGCTTACAAAGAATAATCCTGGGTTGGATTTGCTCGACTAAATGCAGTGCTCCAGCATGGCCGCAGTCAAATGACTGAAACAAATAAAAGAGTATACATATTTAGCCACAAACTCCCGGTTTCGTACAAACAGACACCACACACATACTCATAAGAAAAGAGTTAACTCAGAGCCTTTACGCAAGTAGCGCTTAAGACCATGTAATTACAGTTACTTCACACCGCGTGATTGCACTAACTCTTATCATACAGCTCAACACCATTCAGTTCAAACCGTACTGAATTGAGAGTAATGAAATGCTCATTAAAATAGAAAAAAAAATTCCAACAATCTTCTTCAATATGTATATATATATATATATATATATATATATATATATATATATATATATATATATATATATATATATATATATATATATATATATATATATATATATATATATATATATATATATATATATATATATATATATATATATATATATATATATATATATATATATATATATATATATGAATGTATGTATGTATATATGTATGTGTATGTATGTATGTATAATAAAATAATGATAATAATAATAATACATGTTATCACGACCACAAACCTGAAGGCATAATCGAAAATAGAAATGCAAAGATCCTATGAGATTTTATGATTCAATGCGACCATGAGATAGAGAATAGGAAGCCGGACATAGTCTGAATTGAGAAAGGAAACAGACTATGCTGAATCAGAGATATAGCATGCCCAGCTGACAACAAGGTATGCGATAAGAAAGAAAGAAAGGGTGAGAGATATGACAGGTTAGCTTGGGAAGTTAGGCAGTTGGGAAGTCAATTGTCGGAGCCCTGGTAAGAGTGAGTAAAAATCTCGAGAAGTACGTGGAACAAATAGGGGATGCAATAAGGGTGGAGCACTTACGGAAAACAGTACTACTTGGAACCGCTCGAATACTCCGGAAGGTGATCGAAAAATAAGAGATGTTACCTTAGTTCACAGCTAGTGGAACAGCTGACACTGTAGTACATCTCCAGCCTGAGAAGCTGTGCAAAGACAATGATAATAATAATAATAATAATAATAATAATAATAATAATAATAATAATAATAATAATAATAATAATAATAATAATACTAAAAACAGAAACAATTCCTATCATAGTAGGTGCCTTAGGTATAATAAAAAAATATTCAGACAAATACATAACAAAAACACCAGGACTTACAAATATATATGACATACAGAAAATTGCACTACTGGGTACTGCACATATTCTACGCAAAACACTTTCAATACAGTAAACATAAGAGCACCACAGCAAACCACAGCACATACCCAAGGCGCACAGAGCTGCGCTCGGTAGTGAAGTGAAAGCACGTTATAAAAATAAAACTACTGAACAATAATAATAATAATAATAATAATAATAATAATAATAATAATAATAATAATAATAATAATAATAATAATAATGATAATAATAATAATAACAATCTTTTCTCCTGAAGGCACATGGCCTAAAATTTGTGGGGATTACATCGATGCCGTGTTTCAAATGCTACTTAATTTATCGACACAGAAAGGATGAAAGGCAACGATGACCTCGGCGGAATTTGAACTCAGAACAAAGCGGCGTGTGAAATAAGACGGCAAATCTGAATGTTTCTATCACATTTGACTTCATTAGCACAGCGTTGCCCTATCTTGAATCAAAAGAGAACATGCATGGCTTGATGTCGTTTGCATACTTTAGAGTTGCTATAGATTAGTATTTGACCGACAAATAAACTCAATTTTTAATAGGCTATTTTTCGTGGATATATTTGTTTCGTGATTCACCATTCTTAAAACGTATTATTTCATGTTCTTAAAGATTCTGAATTCTATGATATCAACAATATGTACACCCCACCACACACACACACGCACCCACATTTGCATATGTGCTAAGGGGTACTCAGTTCACATCTAACGTGAACTGAGTATCTGTCATACAAATAACTCGAGTAGCACATATTATTCTAAATAACCCAGTTCTTCAATTGCTTCATGAATAGACACCTCATATTTTATAATGCCACAAATATAGACGGTCGCCCTATCCACAGGGATATTATGCTATACCTTCCGTACTGATTAATGTTTCATATAAATATATTTAATAGATCACATTGATTTATTGAGATTGTAAGAGAGAGAGAGAGAGACGAGATACATACTGTTAGACTTTGAGCTAACCTTTAAACGACTGTACGGTTTATATCTATACTCGCTCATCAAGCTGACAGTTAATATTTATCTTTAATTTCATGTTACTTATGTCTATGACAACAGTTTAATGACAGTAAACATAAAGTAATCTATGGTCCCATTGACAAAACTCTCTAGAGGTAACTAGACTTTAAAAAAGGAATCGCCAGTACGTGTAGATTAATATTAAATGACATTTCTGTTTTTCTTTCAGACAATACGATGAGGTATTTAGGAAGAATATACAAAATATATTCATTTACGCATGTATAGGTAATGATATACTGAAGTCAATGTACATATATATATATATATATATATATATATAGCTTTTAATATATCACTACTTCTTTTATTATTACTAACAACACTAATAAAACTACAGCAAGAAGTATTCATTATTATTATTTGCATAAATGATAATAATAATCCTTTCTGCAAATGGCACGTAACCTGAAATTTTGGGGAGGGAGCTAGTCGATTAATTTGACCCCTCAGTGCTCAACTTGTGTCTATGTTATCGTAAAGAGCGTACGCACGGGCAAAATGTCGCTAAGCATATTGCCCGGCGTGCTAAGGATTCTGTCACTTCCTCGCCTTAATAACAATAGCTAAAACAATAATAATAATAATGATAATAATAATAATAATAATAATAATAATAATAATAATAATAATAATAATAATAATAATAATGATAATAATAATAATAATAATAACAATAATAATAATAATCTGGCATTATCAATGAAGGTAGCCACAATTGGCCTAGACACCTATATGAAAAACTCTGAGGACTGGATGCTAAAACTTGTCTTAAAATATGAAAGCAAGAAAGCATCTTACTCAGTAACAAAACAGGCAAAGGAATATCTAAGTGAATTCCAATTGCAACAAATTCAAGAATTAGACGAACTAGAAACACCTACAGAAAAAGCTAAGCGCTTGAAAACCCGTGCTAAAATTGCTGCCTTAGCTATTATGACTGAAAAATGGCATGGAAAACCTCTCAATGGCAAATACCCAAAGAGAGCGAATAATGCAGATATTGACAAAGCCCTTACCCACCAATGGTTAATGGCCTCTGGATTGAAATCAGAAACAGAGGGGTTTATCATAGCAGCCCAAGATCAATGCCTACCTACAAAGAACTACCAGGCCAACATATTAAAGAACGGCAGCTCCCCATTATGTCGTATATGCCAACAACAAAATGAGACCATCGATCATGTTGTCTCCATGTGCAGTCTGCTTGCGCCTACAGAGTATCTCAACAGGCATGATAGAGCTGCACAATATATTCACTGGGTAATATGCAAAAACCTGGACTTGCCCCATGATAAAAACTGGTGGGAACACAAACCACCCCCAGTACTTGAAAATGATCACATTGCACTCCTCTGGAACTTCACCATTCAAACTGACAGAAAGATAGACGCAAATAGGCCAGACATCATACTGAAAGACTTCAGACAAAAATCATGCCTCCTCATTGATATGACTGTCCCAATTGATATAAACGTATCTGTCAAGACCTACCAAAAACTGAGCAAATATAAAGATCTTGAAATAGAAATTAGCAAAATGTGGAATCTGAAGACGAAAACAATACCTATTGTCATAGGTGCCCTGGGAATGACAGCGAAACGGGCTGATTACTACCTAGCTCAGATACCAGGAAACCCCAAAATGGCTGAAGTCCAAAAGATAGTGCTCATGGGAACTGCCCATATCCTACGTAAAATACTGTCTATGTGATCTCAAATTTTAAAGCAAACATAATTTTCTTATGGTTTCTTAAACATTCACTTGAACAAAACTGTACAAATCCAAATATATGGTACCCTAGGCATAACACCTACATGAACTTCTAACTTGTTGTCTCTTGAGGTCTCTGGGTGAGACTTGGATCCAACTTGTACAAATGCAAAACAAAAGTCAAACATAAAATAATAATAATAATAATAATAATAATAATAATAATAATAATAATAATAATAATAACAATAATAATAATAATAATAATAATAATAATAACTGACATTACTTGGAACTGCACGCATATTGCGTAAAGTACTGTTTGTCTGAGGTCCTTGTTTTTACTTGACAAACAGTACAAACCCCTGGTAGACATAATATCTTCAATCAACATCACGATATTGTATACTGTGCAACGTCTATAATAAAAATATTAATAATAATAATAATAATAATAATAATAATAATAATAATAATAATAATAATGATGATGATGATGATGATGATGATGATGATGATGACGATAATGGCGATGGTGATGATGATGATGATAAATTCTACAACAACCACAGCTCAATGAATATCTATTCTTTGAATGAGTCATCCGATGCTGTATGGTCGTGCATAAGCGAGAACGCTGAAGACAGATTTTCCCAGATTTGACAGGAATAAAACGGTGGGATAAATACAAAGCACAGATGTAAAGGCAAGAGACCAACAACAGGTAGATAGATGTTTGGGACCCACAAACAGGGGGAGTAATGGAACTGGATGGAGAAGAAGGAGAAAGAGAGAGAGAGAGAGAGAGAGAGAGAGAGAGAGAGAGAGAGAGAGAGAGAGAGAGAGAGAAACTGGAGGACAGGACATGAAGTATGAGAAATTGGAGTTAGAGTCGATGAGAGGTAAATATCTGTTGAACCGTACGAATGGAATACAGACGTATGCATAATGGTTAGCAGAGAGAAAGAGAGAGAGAGGGGGAGGTAGAGAGAGATTAGAAGGGAGAAAAAGAGAGAGAGAGTTTGATTCGTTGAGTGATTGCGTTAGTGAGTGATTGAGTGAATGATTGATTAACTGAGTGAGTGAGTGACTGGTTGACAGAGTGATTGAGTGAATGGGTGAATGAGTGATTGAGGGAGTGAATGATTCAGTGAGTGGGCGAGTGAGTCATTGAGTGAGTGAGTGAGTGAGTGAGTGAGTGAGTCATTGAGTGAGTGAGTGAGTGAGTGAGTGAGTGAGTGAGTGAGTGAGTGAGTGAGTGAGTGAGTGAGTGATTAACTGAGTGAGTGAGTGACTGGCTGACTTAGTGATTGAGTGAATGGGTGAATGAGTGATTGAGGGAGTGAATGATTCAGTGAGTGGGCGACTGAGTGAGTGAGTGAGTGAGTGAGTGAGTGAGTGAGTGAGTGAGTGAGTGAGTGAGTGAGTGAGTGAGGGAATGAGTGAGTGAGTGAGTGAGTGAGTGAGTGAGTGAGTGAGTGAGTGAGTGAGTGAGTGAGTGAGTGAGTAAGCGATGATGAGGAGGAGGAGGAGGAGGAGAAGGAGGAGGAGGAGAAGGAGGAGGAGGAGAAGGAGGAGGAGGAGAAGGAGGAGGAGGAGAAGGAGGAGGAGGAGGAGAAGGAGGAGGAGAAGGAGGAGGAGGAGAAGGAGGAGGAGGAGAAGGAGGAGGAGGAGAAGGAGGAGGAGGAGAAGGAGGAGGAGGAGAAGGAGGAGGAGGAGAAGGAGGAGGAGGAGAAGGAGGAGGAGGAGAAGGAGGAGGAGGAGGGGGACGATGACGACGACGGTTATTACGATTTTGATGATAATTTTGATGACGGCTGTGCTGGTGGTGCTGATGATAATGACTTAAGGACGGAGTTGTTCCTTAAGTTCTGGGGTCGATGTGTCTCCACTATTCCCAGTTTAAAGTCACTTTTTCAAGGTTTTGTCTCATATAGGCTTTCATTGTTCCCAAGGCTCCACAAAAACAATCGACCAGATTATGACATTCCAGTAGTTAAGGATTTCATATTTTACTTCAGCATACTACTCTACTTTCCTTTTCTCCTTTTTACTATGGTGTTAGACAGGTATGTAGCGTCAATAAAATATAGTTTCTTCTCCTTACTGGCTACTACAATACCCGCCTTGTTTTGTTTTATCTTTCTTGTGGTTTGCATAGAAACATTTCCACAAGCAACCTCACTTCATCTCTTTCAGAGACTCATTTCTTTTCTCACAAAAGATTTATCTTTCTGTCTGTGCATGTAGAACCAAGATTTTTGATGATATAACAATTTTATAATGCCTTACCATTTTATACACATTCTGAGTTAATTGTAAGCCTTCCTATGAAATGTGAGTTTATGCTCCGTCTGAATCGTCTCACATTCTGCAATTGAGTGTACCATTGTTTTCATCTACTGGCCTCTTCATCCAGTTTATCCTTAGGACCTCTTCCTATGCAGCCAGAGCATTCCCTCCGTTTCTTTCTTCTTCGCCCCTTTTTTTAACCATAAGCACTTGTCATTTTCACTGCGGATTTTTTTTTTTTGTTCTCTTGAAAAGGTTATTTGAAAATTATTCCTCCTTTCTTTTTTCCCATATTTTCTAGCTTTCTCTTTGTGGGTCCTAGAGATGTTATAATTAATCTTTCTCTTCTTACCTTAAGAATTGTCTATTCCTCTTGTAGATAGAAATCTAGAATTGTCTTCTATAATTCCGGTGTCACCTCACAAAATCATCACCTTTTGTGCATTGTGGAATGCTTCTTAAGATGTATATCAATGTCTTTCAGCTCATCATTTCTCCATTCAATTATTCCTTCTTCACTCGTTATTAGAGACTGCTCTCAGGTTGTTTGGATGCTGTTTCCCGTACTCAATTTGGATTTTAGTATCATCTTCATTCTCCAAAAATATTTACTGAGAGTTTACTTCCTTCTTACACTTTTGATGTTTTCACATTCTAATATTCCCGATATTTTTTTCTGCATTTAATGATTTTATTTACTCGTCATTGATTAAACTTATTCGAACGCTTTTTAAGTGTTTTCTACACTCCATCTGTATCGCTGCACATTTTTAGCTCGCGAAAGTCATTCCAACGTCGTTTTTCAATTTTCTTACTATGCTCTTGATTTGATTTGGCTCTTGAATTTGCTATAGAGCTTTAAATCATTCATAAATAAAGAGTCAAGTAAATTACAAAAATGACAGAAGAAAGAGCTTGATTAGATAATATTCATCACGTAAGGTAACAAAAAGATAGGAAGACGGTCGTAAAGCTGAAGCAGAGACTAAAAGAAAAAGATAACAAAATTATGAAATACGATGTTAGCAGTTGTTGATGGATACAAGAGATCAACCCTAAAAACTAGTTTCATGAGCAACCGTTTTTATTCCACCACTTCAACAATCACGTTCTGCCTATGTAATTAGCAGGTGCAAAATATATAACATATTTTACCAGGTTGCAAAACGTTTACTCAGTGATGTCATGATAAACTGTCTCAATTTTGCTGGTCACTTTGCAAAGAACATGATGAATTGATACAATCATTTACCAGAAAATGTTTCATGGGATGTTGACATCTGGACAAACAGAGGAATTCAACACTGAAGGCCAGATATTATTCTATATGTTATAAATTCAAAAGATATACCCCATAATATTTGTAATTTCTTTAAAAATGACATTGCAGGTAAAGATGAAGAAAAGATTTCAAAATAAGCAAATATCAAAAATGTAGGAATGACCGAGAGCAACAGTGACAGTTTCAGCAGTTCCAATATGAGCATTGGTTTCAATCCCAAAACATCTCTCATACTAACTGGAAAGACCGGACGTCAAGACAGATATGAGAATACTCGAATAAGATTGCGTTCCTATAAAGGAACTTTCTGTCAAAGTATCTTTAAAGAATGTATACGCTGATTATATTAATACAGCAAATGATAATGCTTTTCACTCGCTGCAAGTCTATAGCCACATAACTTATACGGCCCATTTAGACAGGCCAATTTGCTACTTCACTAATTGCATAACAAAATTCGTTGACCGACGGTCAATTGTATGGTCATTTAAATCTGTCCCTGAAAATTATATCAGGGACGTTCAGATCATAATTTTCTCCCCATCAAAATGTTTTATTCGAACATATCTGTTGAGGTGCTTTGTGGATTTAACTTATTTTATTCTGTACTACCACGAATAACTTCTGAACAAAATGGGTGCAAAACTTATTTCAAATGCCTCTTAATTCTCCGTTTTATCAAATCTAAAGACTGTGATTCCAGAATATTAATAGATTTGTAGAAGGGAATATACTTTCAATAAAACAATATTCCTGTATTTTTAGCAGTCTCTTCTATTTACATATCCAATACACATAATTTCCTAACATATTTTCTCAAAATGGCGGTGAGCTGGCAGAAAAGTTAGCACGCCGGGTGAAATGCTTAGCGGTATTTCGCCTGTCTTTACGCTGTGGGTTCAAATCCTGCCGAGGTGGACTTTGGCTTTCATCCTTTCGGGGCCGATAAATTAAGTACCAGTTGCATACTGAGGTCGATCTAATCAACTGCCCCCCTCCCCCAAAATATCAGGCCTTGTGTCTGGAGTAGAAAAGAATATATTTTCTCAAAAACTATAGAAATATTTAAACAATCACCTCTTGGTATGACAACGATAAAATAACTGGATTTGGGACATTTTCAAGATCCACGAGAAAAGAAGTGAATTTGAACCATCGAGAGAAAAGCCGTTAACTTGTTTGCGCTGAATGCCCTAATTAAGGTAAGTGAAACATGACGAGTGATAAAAACGGTTTCTCACATACTTTGTGGCCTGCAAAATTGTCTCATACGGTTCCGAGTCGACGATTTAAATTACTTTACTACTATTATCAAAAGGTCAAACAGAAACATATAATTCTATTTTAACTGCTATTTAATGATGTCTATGAGCCATGGTTCCGAAATATCAATGTTTTGAAGTGAATTTCATTTACGCCTCAGCTTTTAAAGGTTTCTACTCACTTTCGAAATATGCACAAACGCGCTCGCACGCAGACTTCGATCGCACGAACGCACCTTTGTAAAATACTGCAAACTCCATCCGTTGTTATTTTGTTGTTACATAACATATATTGAACATTGTCGCATCGAATGAAAAAAACATGTGTAGTGACGGAAAAGTAATTGAATAGTGACTGCAGTGATGAAATTCATAGCCAAAAATATTTGGTGAAAATTCTCAAATTCTTAATGAGTATATCCCTAGTGTCGGAAACACCAAAAAGAATATTCACACACACACACACACACACACACACACACACACACACACACACACACACACACACACACACACACACACACACACATATATATATATATATATATATATATATATATATGTATATATATACATATCCATACATACACACATGTTTATATAGTTACATATATATATTAATACACACACACACACACACACACACACACACACACACACACATATATAAATAGTTGGAATTTACAAAAAAAAAAGATGAAGACGTGTGTGTAAACAAAAACAGATATATTAGTTTAACACTCTGGAAGTGAGAAAGTCTTATACGCTTCGAGCCTACGCACCTCAACATAAAGGAACACAGAAATAAGCAGAGAGAGAAAATTTTAAAAAAAGGTTTAGTGGCTAGCACGCTCAATCATATATATATATATATATATATATATATATATATATATATATATATATATATATATATATAAACATATGTATACGTATATATATACATACATATATATATATATATATATATATATATATATATATATATATATATATATATATATATACATATATATATATATATATATACATATATATATATATATATATATATATATATATATATATATATATATATATATATATATATATATATATATATATATATAAACATATGTATACGTATATATATACATATATATATATATATATATATATATATATATATATAAACATAGTTATACATATATAAATATACATTATATATGTAAACATAATTAAGGGATCAGCAACAGTTGCTTCACCACATACCGAAGTTCAGAAATAGCAGCTAAAA
>NC_142928.1:29920519-29923019 GCF_046866305.1 Octopus bimaculoides
TGATGATGATGTGTGTGTGTGTGTGTGTGTGTGTGTGTGTGTGTGTGTGTGTGTGTGCGTGTGTGCGTGCGTGCGGGTGTGCGGGCGTGCGGGCGGGCGGGCGGGCGGGCGGGCGGGCGGGCGGGCGTACGCATGCATACGAATATAAAAGAAAGTAAGCGAGAGAGAGAGAGAGAGAGAGAAAAAAGAGAGAGAGAGAGAGAGAGAGAGAGAGAGAGCGAAAGAGAGAGAGAGGGAGAAAGACATAAATATATATATAGGTTTGGAAACCAAAAATTGAAAATTTGTATGTTTTGGGATGGCACGGTTCTGCATCATGTCGTGTTGCTATACCATGTTTCTAACAAGACGTGATGTAGCGTGAACTCACTTGGCGAAACGTTGTGTGATTTGCCTTCAAATGCTATATCGTAACGTGTCGGTGTAACGTGACTGAGTTGGACATTTTGTGGTGTGACATTGCGTGACGTATAATGAATTAGTTTGCTATAGCTTATATAACTTGGCTGAGCCTGACTATTTTTATGTTGCTGTATTGTTCATATTATATTATACATTTTTTTTCTTGCTGCAGGGCTGCCTGCTATCGAACAGACTTAGAATAAAAGCCATTCTAGTTATGACCATCTCACCTGTTTTTCAAACGCATTGCCTCCCGGGTTAAATTATGAATGAATGATTCCTCTTAGAACACATTAGTATATGATTTAACGGGAGTATTGCTGCTATTTTTGACAGGTTTTGTGATTACGTTAGAGATATCTTCTCGAAGTTTTCAACGCAGTTTTATTGTGTTACGGTGTAATATACGACAATACTACTTAAGAATGTGTCTTGTTGTTGCTGTTTTTATAGTTGCTATTTGTGTCCAGCAAAACTTTAACCAATGACGTTTCAACCGTCATGTTTCTGTTACATCCACTTAAACATAACTACATTAATCTAATATATATATATATTTAAATATTGGGTTGTCCGGAAAGTTCGTGCCGATTTTTAAGGAAAAGCTAAAGGTCAATAAATACTTGCCATTACATTTTTAATCAACCAAATATGAACCGTTTTGTTTCACAATGCGTCTCCATCTTTCCTTTAACTTGAAAATACCCTCTTCCCAGAATTGAGGTGGTTTCATGGCAAATAAGTCGAAAGGTAAGCTACCATAAGTCGGCACGAACTTTCCGGACAACCCAATATGTGTGTGTGTGTGTGTGTGTGTGTGTGTGTGTGTGTGTGTGTGTGTGTGTGTGTGTGTGTGTGTGTGTATGCGTATACATATTTAAGTAGTTTATCAGTTATTTCTAATAGATCAAGCGAGGAAGCCTCCTTTTTGTTTTTGTCATTTACAAGCGCGGACAAAGCTGGGTTTTCAGGTTCAGTCGCGTACGTGACACATTAGGCAACTGTCTTCTACTATAACACTGGGACGACCAAAATCTATGTGAGTGAGTTTGGTAGATAGAAACAGTTGGGAAGCACGTCGTATATGTAGAGATATATGTGTGTGTGTGTGTGTGTGTGTGCTTATGTGCATCCGTGTGTGTCTTTGTCTCCGTGTATGTCTATGTGTGCGTGTGTGCGCACTCGCGCATATGTATGTGTGTCTTTGTATTTGCTTTCGTCTACGCACTACTTGACAACCAGTTTTGGTTGCTTTTCGTCTCCATAACTTCACGCTTCTGGAGTTTATATATTGAACTAAACCCTCCAAAGTACTGTCTCAGTATTAGCGCAATACCAGAAACAAGTAAAGGATAAGAGATTTTAACACTAGTTCAGCACTTACTGAACAGAATTTTAGGCACAGCTATTCCAGATTTGACTATTGCCTATGTTTGTTGTCATGGACTTATCATCCACTGTATATCTTCACCTCTAAGAGATTATGTTTTAAAAGGACAGATATATATATTTGCTTATCCGCAGTTCAAACGTCAACGAGTAGACATATGTCACATCTTCATTTGAGCCGCGAATGCTCAGTTTTTCAAATTTTCAAATTTTCTCTATAGAATTATCAATGCTTCCGTGATCATTTACGTGTTTCAGACAGCAGAATCTGACCTTAGGGAGAAGTTACTGCTATTTATAATCAGAAGAGTAACTCGAGAGAAGCCCACCTCTTTAGCTCCAATCTAAAGATGGTTTGCTATAGCAGCTGCAATGTACAATAGTTTCTTGAAGCGTCGCATACTGTCGTGGTTTCCCTGCTGACTCTTACAATGCAAGTTTCTCTGGGATATCAGATACAGCATTGATAGGCGTGAGGTGTTGGCTGGGAGATGATGTTGCAATGAAACGATCACGGAAGAAATCTTCCGTATAAAATCCAATTAGAATTATTGAAACCACTTTATCCATGGAACATAAAGAGATGCAGATTATTTCTAACGTTCTTTGTTTTATTTGAATTGTCCGTTAAGTTTGCTTTGGATTGGTTTGGTAAATTGGTATAAAATGTATATATGTGTGTGCGTGTGTGAGTGTGCATGTGTGAGTG
>NC_142928.1:29928019-29935519 GCF_046866305.1 Octopus bimaculoides
AAGTAATATTATCTTTGTTGCTATTGTTGTTGTTGTTACAGCCATTATTATTATATGAGTGGTGCCCAGTTGAAAGTCACTGGAGTTGAGCAGCGATTATGAAGCTTAAGGTTTCCTCTTTCAAAATCGAGCTTTTTAACAGCCTGTACCATTGCTTTTTCTTTTTTTGTCTTAATCCAATCTATTTATTCTTATGGAAACGAAGCAAGTATTGTTCCAATGTGTTGCTAATTTTGATTTTCTTATACAACGTTTCTGACTTATTATTCTTATCTCTGGCTTTTTCGGTCGATATTTTTTCTATGTTCAATTCGAAGCTTTTATTTGATTTTTTTTTTTGTTTTTGTTTTTTGTGGGGAGTGGTTTAATGCGTCTGTATAATGACTTCGTATTTGTGAATATATATGTGTAGAAGAGAGAGAGAGACAGAGAAAGAGAGAGAGAGAGACAGACAGACAGACAGACAGACAGACAGTGACAGAGAGAGACAGACAGAGAAAGAGAGAAAGAAAGAAAAACTGAGTGAAAGATTTGTATCTGTATGCGTCTAGGCCTCTCTGTACGTTGGCGAGTGATTCTGTGTTTCTCCGTACGTTTTTGCTATTGTAATACAGGTTCTCTCTCTCTCTCTCTCTCTCTCTCTCTCTCTCTCTCTCTCTCTCTCTCTATATATATATATATATATATATATATATATATATATATATATATATATATATATATATATATATATTTCGCCACAGCTTCTTTCAACTAAATTACATTGAGATCTTGCTCACTCCGAGGCCCATATAAAAAAAAACAATCATGTGTAGTGGGAATCGAACGCAGTGACATACAGTTACGAGCTGACGTTCTTGATAACACAATTTGGACGGCTATTGTGGACATTTGTAAATGAAAATATTTCTAAAATATAATCAATTACTTATACAATAAGCGTAGCTCGAGAGTGTTGAACTCTCAGTCGCGAGATCGTGGTTTCGAATCTCAGATCGGCAAAACTTCATATTTCCCGTTGATCCACTCCACTCCACTCAGGATGGGTAATCCTGCGATGGGCAAGCGTTCCGTTGAGGAGAAAGGTTGGCCTGCCCACCTAGCCGTCCAGGTGACAGCGTTCGAAAGGGAAAACAATATGAAGCGCATTGTGACCAGCAGTGTATACCGATACATATATGTATATGTGTATATATATATATATGTTTATGTTTATCACAAGCATATACTCACTCTTTTCTACACACACACACACACACACACAC
Source organism: Octopus bimaculoides (assembly GCF_046866305.1). Classification (NCBI taxonomy): domain Eukaryota; kingdom Metazoa; phylum Mollusca; class Cephalopoda; order Octopoda; family Octopodidae; genus Octopus; species Octopus bimaculoides. Next base: position 29,929,285 of record NC_142928.1, read on the forward strand.
ACACACACACACATATATATATATAATATATATATATATATATATATATATATATATATATATATATATATATATATATATATAAAGTGACCTAGCCATTCAACAAAACTATAGTGATATTTTTAACACCAAGCTGAAATGAGAACAACGATATGATCGATTAAAAGTCTAAAAGTCGGTGTCCCTGACTGAAACAGACGAAAGGTACTCTGGAATGAGTAACAGCCTCTGACATTTTAACGAAAATATGTAGGGTTGCACATTACCTTTGTAAAAGTGCATCATTTTCAGAGTCTGCTTCACTGTTCTTTTTTTGTTTTTTTTTTGTTTTTTTTTTTGTTTTTTTTTCTCCTAATGTCTTACTTAAGGTTTTTCGAGTGACTCAGTATACTGCTCGATGTTAACGGGGTAATCACTTTCGAGAAAATCAGAGACAATGACGCACTTTTCTTCCCCCAAAATAATTTAATCTTTTATCAACTCTCAGAAATGAATCAGTCGAGCAACTGTATTTTTTCAAGCTCCACCAGATGCAGGCTCATTACATTAACTTTCTTGGATGTGATTTCATACGATGTGATGTCACTCACACACGAGCGAGTTACTGTAGTTTCAGTTAAGATTGTCTGTCCTATGAGCCAAGAAAATACGATTGTATTTTATAGCCACCCCGCACACCAAGCTAAAGGTAAACTTTTTAAAACCCTCACTACGCATCACACTTAAATTTGACAAAGGTGATTTAAGCAAATTTTCCTTACATCTTTTTATAATCTTTTATTTGTACCATGTACGCACGAGGTTGAGATTGATGATGATTTCATTTGTGAAGATACACAGTTTTGAATCCTCAAGTTCAGCTGTCGATAAACAGTAGCCAGGTCATTCTTCTATCAAATAGCACTGAACAAATCATTCATGTCTTTGCATGTGTAATCAAATACCATTAAGGTGAACTGCAACTTATTAATTCTTCTGCAAGATTCCTCTATCAAATCTCACTCTTCTAACATGTAAAATGAATCGTTTGCTTTCCTTTAACCTTCCTGTTTTTCTAACATCAAGCAAACAAAAATAAAACAGAAACATTTAGCAAGTAAAAGAAATGTCTCATGGCATTCGTATCGACTCTTTAAGTTTTGAGCTGAAATGACGCTGACTCCATTTGTGCTATTCATCATTCACTCGTCGATAAACAAAAATACTAATTGGCTAATCCCACTTCGCTCTCCTTCTGCGTAAATTACTAACCATCAATGGGCGTCGAGCTGGCAGAAACGTTAGCACGCCGGGCGAAATGCTTAGCAGTATTTCATCTGCCGTTATGTGCTGAGTTCAAATTCCGCCGAGGTTGACTTTGCTTTTCATCCATTCGGGGTCAATAAATTAAGTACCAGTCGCGTACTGGTGTCGACTAGCCCCCGCCTTCAAAATTTTGGACCTCGTGTCTTCAGTAGAAAAGAATGTTATATTTTATTCGGTGTGCTGCAAGAATCGTTAGCACGTCGGACGAAGTGTTTAGTAGCATTTTGTCCGCTTTTACGTTCTGATTTCATATACTGTCGAGGCTGACTTTACCTTTCGTCCTTCCTGAGTCGAAAATAGTATTTGAGCACCGGGGTCGATGTAATCAACCTGTCCCTTCCCCCAAAATTTGTGCTTATAATAGAAATAATTATTATTGTTTTTATTGCTATACATATTATTATTGGTTTTATTATTATTTTCATTTATGTTGTCTCTTGACCTCCATCTTCTTTCAGCTAGTGCGTATGTCGTTTGAAGACATCAGCATATTGTAATAGTATGTATGTATGTATGTATGTATCTATCTATCTATCTATCTATCTATCTATCTATCTAAATAGATAGATAGATAGATAGATAGATAGATAGATAGATAGATAGATAGATGCGTATGTATGCATATATATATATATATATATATATATATATATACACACACACACATATATATGTATGTGTGTATGTTTTATGTATAAACGTGCGTATCAGTGTTAGAGCAGATGCGTTCACCTACATTTATGTACATACGCATGTACATAGGCATGTGTGTCTATATGCACGCTGTGTGCGTGGGTACGTTTGTGTGTGTGTGAGTTCGTGCCAGACTGTGTGTGTTTATGCATATTTCTAAAAGGCTTGCCATTTATTTAGGTTAATTATTCATTTCCTAAGAACGAGTCTGCTTCCTGGCAGAACTCTACGATTTTGGTTGAAGATTACACTGTTAAGATAATTATGGTATAGTTCATTTCCTTCCCTATAACTCCTAGATCTCCTAACACAATGGGTACAACATTTGGATCAATGCCTCACATTCTTGCCCCTTCTATTCGCAAATTCTTCCATTTCGAATGTCTTCATATGTTCCTGTCAACAGGATACGAATTATCCATCATATTGTATGTTTTATTCTGTTGTTCATATATATCTGTAGGGTGGAGGTGCAATGGCCCAAAGGTTAGGGCAGCGGAATCGCGGTCGGAGGATCGCGGTTTTGATTCCCAGACCGGGCGTTATGTGTGTTTATTGAACGAAAACGCCTAAAGCTCTACGAGGCTCCGGCAGTCTCTCACTCTTTCGCCCCAACAGTCTCTCACTCTTTCTTCCTGTTTCTTGAGTAACGCTGCGATGGACTGCCGTCCCGTCCAGCTGGGGGCAACACATACGCCATAGAAACCGGGAAACCGGGCCCATGAGCCTGGCTAGACTTGAAAAAGGCGCATAAACATATAAATAATATATCTGTAGGGGCTGGTTAAGTTACGATTACAATGTTAGCTATTGCACAAACAAGAAACGGGAAAATAAAGATTTTTGTTAAATATATCATTGAACAACATAAATGTAAAAAGCCTTTCGTAACATATACATACGGCAAGCACTTTTAGAGAGGACTACAGATGTGAGAAACGTACCCCAGTACTGAAAGTTGAAAATAAAATTAAAAGCAGGCGTGGCGAGATTTGAAATCCTTTCTACTACAGGCACAAGGCCTGAAATTTTGGAGGAGGGGGTCGGTCGATTAGATCGACTCCAGTACGCAACTGGTACTTAATGTATCGACCCCGAAGGATTGAAGGTAAAGTCGGAATTTGAACTCAGAACGTAGCAACGGGCGATATACCACTACGCAATTCGTCCAGCGTGCAAACGGTGAAATTTATAATGGCGACTTAAAGGAATGCCCAGGTATTTTGTCCAACAATCTAACAGTTCCGTTACACATCCATCTAAGCATATATGCATTGATATACCGTTTATTACAAAATTGTTATGTGCTCATTGTTCTACAAGCGGTGAAGAATTATCTTGAAGGTCATTCAGTTTGTGTTCGCTATATTTATTTTCCACGTATTATTATTTAGATTCAATTTATATAGAAACAAACAAAAAAACAAAGATGTTCTAACTTCTAACAAAATATTTGTCTTCTAAATTCGTTTCCAACAACTTATATTTAGTCAAATTCTAGGATTACGTCATACACATTGTCATCAAACATTATACTGATATATACACACAAACATATATATATATATATATGTATATATATATATATATATATATACTTACTTCGTAGCTACATGTTTCTGAGTGCAGTCCCACGGCGTGGCACCTTGAGCAGTCTCTTCGAACATAGCGTCGACCGACCAAAGCCTTCTGAGTGGATTTCGTAGATGGAAACTGTAACAAGCCAGTCATATATGTATATATATAATTTGTGTGTGTGTGTGTGTGTGTGTGTGTGTGTGTGTGTGTGTGTGTGTGTGTGTGTGTGTTTGTGTGTCTGTATTTCACCCCACCTTTCCTTATGCTGGTGTGTTTACATTCCCGTAACTTAGCGGTTCAGCTTAAAGGAGAAAAAGTATTGGAATCGATTCATTCGACAGAAAATTCTTCAAGACTGAGACAAGCAAAAGAGAAAAGAAAGGTATATACGTCTGTATGTATATATCTTGGCGTATATGCAAACATAGAGAGACTGGCAGACAGTCAGACACATATACACATACACACGCACACACATACACACACACACTCACATAAAGAGACATACACATATGGAAAGGATGAGGAAAAGAATGACCGTTCTGCTATTACATTTTGTTTCTGTTGGTTCGTGTCTGAGTTATGTAAATAATTAATGCAAAATTCATTTTGCATCAAATATTTTAATCCCACATTAATATTCCAAAATAAAATATTCTTCAGGAGAGAAAATATCAACTAATAATGTTGCTCATCAGCGTTAGTAAAAGACATTTGATGGAACTGGAAGAATCGCTGCTCACCAACAGTCTTGTTTCACAACTGCCATGAAGGTGATTTCTTACTGGGCATCATAGTTCCAATAGCAGAGCTACCGAAAATACATGAGAAGTCTGAAGAAAGGGAACTAAGAGTGTTTAATATTTATTGAAGGAGGTTACCAAACTGAACGTCTGCAAAGAAGTTAAAGTTTAGTTGAGCCTCTAAAGGAAAACATTACTATACTTTTACATTAGAAAAAGATCACACCACTATGATTATGGATAGGCTAGAATATGCTTACAATATGAGCATTCTTTTAAAAGAGGGTACCATAAGTCTTTCAAAAAAGATCTCCACTCTATGCAAAGAAGTTATCACATCTACTTAAGTGGAACAAAGATGCCCTTATTTCGTATCTATTCAGACGGTTTATGAAACATCATGTACAGGCTCCCACTAATATGAAAATTGTATATTCCCCCTATGATTTATTGTCATCTACAGAGATCCAGTCTGCTTTTTGAGATGAGGAATTATGTACATTATTTACAATAGACGGATAGGTGTCTTCACCTTTTTTTTTTTTTTTGTACAACTTTTCGGCTGATGTACTCTCCAGCCTTCATCAGGTGTTCTGGTGGAATTTGGAAATACCACCTGATGAAGGCTCGCTATCCGTCCATTGTAAATAAAATACAAGTTAATTATTGAAGGTGAAGTTATATACGGAGTAACCATTTTCTTGAAAATCACTGGCCTTATGTTTAAATTAGAAACTATTATTTCATAAGTGACTGCTGGAACACATAAATTGTCGGAAAAATGCCTAGACCTTATATTGTGAGTTCAAATCCTGCTGAGGTCAACTTTACCATTTATCCCTTCAGGATCGTAAAAGAAAAGTACCATTCGAATGGTACCAACTAACTCCGCCTCTTTGGAGGCCTTTTGTCAATGGAAAACAAAATACGCAGCATAAAACGCAATACCATCAAGGAATGATTTCGATACAAAGGAAATTTACTTTTTACATTAACGCTGAATGACTTTTACATTTATGTGGTTACCCAACGTGCTAGTTGTAGAGGGCAATCTGCCACAAATCACGCTCTGGCGTTTCAAAAATGGAACGAAACACTTAGAGTTTTATTTTATTATTTTCGTTCTTTTTTTTTTTTCTTTTGTTACTCCTAAGGTTCTGAACATTTGTCTGTTTGATAGGACTTACCTAGGGCTAAACAACAAAAACAAAGCTGTTGAATATATTTTAATTAGTAGAATATCAGAAAATGAAAATGTAGAAATGAGATATCACAGTATTGAAAGTAAAATAAATGAAATCGTATAAAAGTTTGACTGCGGGTGTAAAGAAAACTAATATATGAAATTGAAAATATGATGGTAAATATCGCATACGTTAGATAATTAGGAAATACTTTCTTTTGTATATATCAGTTGTCTTATTTCATTAAGAATATTTTGAATAGTATGAACACTAGCAAATTCCCTTGCAATGCTGCGCTGGAGAAACATTTATAGATTTCGTGTTCTTCTTGCAAGAAGTTATATGAATACGACTAAGGATAACTAATCAATGAACTTCTTAATCCTCTGAAATATATAATATAAAGCTCTGTTTAACTTCAATCCTTTGGTATTTCGAAACCATGCATGCATAAATCATAAAATAATATAATCAAGAAAATGACTCCCACACTCGACATCATCAACAGAACTTTAAAGGAAGGCGGGAATCTGGCAGAAACGTTAGCATGCCGGGCGAAATGCTATTAGTTCTGAGTTCAAATTCTGCCGCGGTCGACTTTGCCTTTCATCCTTTCGGGGTCGATTAAATAAGTACCAGTTACGCACTGGGGTCGATATAATCGATTTAACTCGTTTGTCTGTCCTCGTTTGTCCCCTCTGAGTGTAGCCTCTTGTGGGCAGTAAAGAAATA
>NC_142928.1:29940519-29948019 GCF_046866305.1 Octopus bimaculoides
GTGTAGATGAATGGATGGCAAAATAAAATACTACTAGATCAGAATTAAATAATAAATAGATATCTTAAATGAATAAATGAACACATGGGTGAATAAGAGTGTGAATGAATAAATGAATAATATTAACTAGCAGGGCCCGTGAATATTTCAGGGAATTAAAGCTATCCCCAAAACCTGAAAGCGTAGCCTGCGTTGTGTTTGTATCATATGCTGTCCCTTTCCTTCAATTAACCACGTGGAAGCATTACAGACGGGCTAAGTAACGGAGTGACAAGCAGATTTATTATAAGATTGTAGCTGAAAGAATTATATGCGGGAACGTGTACAAAAACACACTAATGAATGAATAAGCAAAGATGCAGTTTTTGATGTTCGGAAGCAGGGTTTAGTAGGTTACATCTACAGTGGCGCATGACTGGTACTTGATTTTATCGAAGGATTAGAACTCAGAACATAAAGAGATGGAATAAATGTTGTAACGCATGTTCACTGAAACTGTAATGTTTCTGCCTTAGGAAATGTATTAAAGAGTGAAAGGCACATGATGTGGTAGTTAAGCTGTTAGACTTACTGTCGTATGTTCAGTTCTTATATTGGACGGTGCGATTTGTGATCAAGAAAAGCACTTTCTTTCATACTGATCCAGTCCGCCGCCGCCATCATTGTTGCTGTCTTCGTCGTCGTCGTCATCAACTGGTGTTACCATCTTCATCACCGCCCTCATTGAGCAGAGCATGCACGTTGATAGACATAAAAGGCGGCGAGCTGGCATAAACATTAGCACGCCGGGCGAAATGCTTAGCGGTATTTCGCCTCCGCTACGTTCTGAGTTCAAATTCCGCCAAGGTCGACTTTGCCTTTCATCCTTTTGGGGTCGATAAATTAAGCACCAGTTACGCACTGGGGTGGATGTAATCGACTTAATCCCTTTGTCTGTCCTTGTTTGTCCCCTCTGTGTGTAGCCCCTTGTGGGCAGTAACGAAATAGGTATTTGCCTGCCGCTACGTTCTGTGTTCAAATTCCACCGAGGTCGTCTTTGCCTTTCATCCTTTTGGGGTCGGTAAATTAAGTACCAGTTACGCACTGGGGTCGATATAATCGACTTAATCCCTTTGTCTGTCCTTGCTTGTCCCCTCTGTGTGTAGCCCCTTGTGGGCAGTAAAGAAATAGGTATTTGCCTGCCGCTACGATCTGAGTTCAAATTCCACCGAGGTCGTCTTTGCCTTTCATCCTTTTGGGGTCGGTAAATTAAGTACCAGTTACGCACTGGGGTCGATATAATCGACTTAATCCCTTTGTCTGTCCTTGTTTGTCCCCTCTGTGTGTAGCCCCTTGTGGGTAATAAAGAAACAAGATATAAAAGTACGTAAAGCACGTTAAGACACACACACCAGAAGCATACAAATATATACGGTATGTCACAAGCACATACACACACACACAAACACACACAGAGGCGTAATAGCAACAGTAAAAGCGATAGCAGCGCCACCAACAACGGAAATGACTACCAGTATCACTGTGACGACGACGACGACGACTACGAAATGAGTAAAAATACCAACGATGAAAACATTTAACAACCAAAACAAGAACAACAACAGTAAAAGCAATCGCAATATGCAAGCAACTACCAAGCCACAAAGAAAGACAGCCTCGAGAACAATGGCAGCGGCAAGAGCAGCAGCAACCACAACCACAACAACAACAACAGCAACAACAACAACAACAACAAAAACAGCAACAACAATATGTGACCAGCTAAGCGGTCCACAACGAAAGACAGCATCATCGACAGCAGCATCGACAGCAGCATCGACAGCAGAACCTGCAACAAACCCCAACAACAACAACAACAACAGCAACAACAACAACAACAACAACAACAACAAAAACAACCATGACAACGGCTACAAATACAACAACTTCAAACACAGCGTATCAAAGACAAATGGCAAACGGAAGAATCATCAGAATTGTCTTCATCTGCTTTAATCCCTGTCAAAGCTGTTCACGATCAACGACATTGCCAGAAACAGGATAATCACCATCTAAATCCCATCTTATCGTTCCTTTATTATCATCTATTCTCTTCTCTGCTATTTCTTCCCGCCGCCATTTTCTTCTTCTCTCCTTTCTTTTTCTTCTTTCCTTTTTCTCCATTCCTTCCCTTTATATGTCCTTTTATTTTCTTCGTTTATATATATATATATATATTTTTATTTTTGCCGGTCTTTTATCGTTTTTGAATTTTTTCCCGTTGTATATATATATTTATATATATATATATATATATATATATATATATATATATATATATATATATATATATATATATATATATATATATATATATATATATATATATGTATGTATATATATATATATATATATATATATATATATATATATATATATATATATATATATATATATATATGTATGTATATATATATGTACGTATATGTGTGTATGTATATATGTATGTACGTATAAAAACAGGGAGAGACATATATACACACTTATTGACATAAGCATGCATTTACACATTTGTACACATATATATGCATTGGTGAAGACAAATACACATACGCATATATACATATACATGCATACACACACACACACACACACACACACACACACACACACACACACACACACACACACATATATATATATATATATATATATATATATATATATATATATATATTGCGTTCATCTTGGCTGTTGTTTTTTTTACGTGCTGGCCATACCAAAATCCTTGTTTTGCAAATGAAAATGGTATTGGTTGGTGCCAAGAATTTATCCTTCCAGTTTTGTTCCTTCCTTTTTTTATTTCTTCTTATAGCAAAGGTTTGGATGGAAATAAGCCAACAAAGCTGGTGTTAAATGCATACATACACACATACACACACACACAAGCACACATATACACACAAACATATGTACACATGACGTACATGCGCGAACCCATCACTCCCGCACACATGGCCTCATATAGAAACTTTCATACAGTTATATACGCATCACGTCTTTTCTGTATCAATGTACGCACGCATTTATGTTTGCATGTACGTATGTGTTTATATACGTATGACGTTTTATGTGTGCATCAGTATGTGTATGTACACGTGTGTATGTGTATGTTTGTAATGTCTTTATGTGTTTTAATACGGATTCTATTCCTGATAGCAGTTTTCAAATATATTTTGAGTGAACGCCTGCTCGGTGGCAAGGTTTTAGACATAAAGAATCCAAAACAAAAGAAAAGGTAAATATCTTGTTCTTTTTATCATCCGTTGACCAACCATTCACTCCTTAAATGTAAAAACGTTCTACCATTATTTATTTTCTCAGATAAGACTACCATCTGTATCGTATGAATTATTAAGCTACAGTTTTCTTCATAGGATCTATCTTTAGAAATACTGTCATCTATGTGGGTTGCTATGTAGTATCATTTATCTCTAATATTGATGGGTATAAATTTGAAAACGCATTTTGAGCAATAGGTTTGAAAACTCCTACTTCCAGTTAACCGCCAAGTTTTAATTTTGTGTCCCTTAACAGCAATATCATGTCAAATATGTTTCAGTTTGGATGCTCCGTCTCTTTTTATATTTCTCCAATATCCTCTAGGACGGTTTGTTATTTTGTGTTTGAATTTGATGAATATTGTGTCTATTTATTTCTTATTTACTAATTGTTCTTCAAAAAAGTGGTTGATCATTCCATAATGGTTTCTTCAAAATCATTATGGACCGATCAACCGTTTTTGTTATCCGTCCAACGGTGCAAAATTTAAAGAGAAAGAGAATTTTCAGAGCTGTAACATAACGTTCAAAATTTTGTCACGGTTATGTCTAGAAATATTCAATAGAAATTATAGCCAGCAGTGATTTTGGCAAAAACGTTTTGTATCGAGACGTCAGATGTAAACAAACAATGAGATCGAAAACAAAAATGGGTAATGAGTGTATATGCCATATCTCGGGCGTTTTTACCCCGTCATCAGCACCCATCAAACCCATTCTCGCCTCCGCAGCCATTGCTTATACAGCAATGTGTTATGCAACCATAATATACTATAAAGTATATTAAATGTTTTTATAAGTCTATACCACGTTCTACTAATCATCTCAAAGCTTTCTGAACTTAGCAACAACTGCTACAACTCCTAGCACCACGACTTCAACGCAACCAACAACAGCAATCAAAATATAAACAACGATAAGCACAGTTTCCGGCTGCTACAACAATGGCTGCAACATCAGCTACGAGATTGCAAGCAGAACCTACAGCAACAAAAACAACAAAAGAAGTTTCAAAAGCCACCACATCATAAGCGACAACACCTAAAATCTCCAAAGAAGACGACCAGCATAACAAAAAGACTATGGCCCTCAAGATATGACCCTCTCCGTTTGGGAACAGTCTCCTTAAAAAGGAAAATCAGAGAGGTGTCAGTTAATTTAGCAGAGATTGCTTTAGAAAGCAGAATAGAAAACAAACTGGTTAGTAACTTAAAAGAAACATAAAAGTGGGATTGCAAATGACATGCTTGCGGTGAGAATAATACTCGACCATTTCTTCGATGTAAAACAAGAAGGCTGTATTGTCCCAGCTAGGGTGTGTGTCTTGAAGCGCGAAGGTTCAAAAGCCGTTGGTTGGGCCTGGATAGTTGGGGCAGAGCATCGAAACAGATCTAGGATTCGCTCTGTGACAGACAGCAGTGGCCATCTGCACTCCGACTCCAAACAGAGCGCAGTGTTTCGGCAGCATTTCGCCGACCTCTTTTCGAGGAGAAGTATTCTTGATACAGCGGGCCTTGAAGCTTACCTCGAGGGTATGCCTTGCATATCGGACAAGAATATCGAGTTGTGCGAGAAGCCGATTTCAGTGGAGGAAGTGGAAGATGTACTGGGCCACTGCGAGGGACACAAATCACCAGGATTGGATGGTCTGCCCTATGAACTATATATGCCCACATGCCGGACTTGTTTACGCCAGTTTTAGCACATGTCTACTGCTACTAGCAACAGACGTGTGAGCCAGGGAGTGGTGACACTGCTGAGAAAGGATCCGAACAAGGAGGATGAGATTGAAAACTTCAGACCCAAAACACTACTCAACATAGAGTTAATGACTTTAGCTAAGGTGCTCACCAAGAAGCTGGCACTTTTTGTCGATAGAATAGTCGGGAATGCACAAACCTTTGCGATACCCGGTACATCTATCCACGACAATCTCCACCTCATATGATAGATCGTAGAACGGGACGGGAATAGATCGGGCTTTGAAGGTGCACTGGTCAATTTGAACCAATCCAAAGCTTTTGACAAGGTGGACCATCACTCTCTGGCGTCTTTCTTAAAAGCTGTCAGTTTTGCCCCGTTTTCAGTGGCTAGATCAGCACAATATTTAATGGCATCTGTTCGGTTGTCAAATTGAATGGCCACCTCTCGGAACCATTCAGCGTTGAACGTTTGGTATGCTAAGGATGTCCCCTCACCCCGCTTTTATATATCTTAGTCTTAGAACTCTTGTTGCAAAGAATGGAGAATTTGAAGGGTATCCCGCTGAAACTAGGTCGCAGGAGAGCAATGTCCGCATACGCAGACGAAGTCACTATAATCTACGGACATAGAAAAGATCGACACTATACTGAAAGAATATCGGGAATGCACAGGAGTACTCATAAACCATGACAAATCAGTAGGTCTGCAAGTAGGCTCTTCGAGGGTAAAGTTGACTAGCAGCGATTTTGCCGCTGGACGGAGGATCCGGTGAAATTGCTCGGAGTCTGGTTTGGATCAGATGCCCAGGTAGAGAGGAACTAGGAAGAGGTCATGACTAGGGTGACAAAGCTACCTATAAATGGGCAAAAAGGAAGCTGTCTCTGAAAGGCGGTGAGGAAATAACGAAAGTATATATCGGTTCGGTAGTATACTATAGTCTAGCCGTCGTACTTTGTCCTAAGAAAACTCCGATTCTTATGGAAGAGTCAGATTCTGCTGCTCAGAAAATCCATCTGCTATCAACACCCACACTGTGGAGGTCTTGGGATGCCATCCTTAATGATGCAGCGTCATGCTTTGAGGCTGTCGCACCTACACAAATATCTAAATCACTGCGATGATGTGGACGACAACGACAACGAAAATAAGAGTGAACTGGTGTAGGCGTCTTATGTGCGACACGTCTTTCCGCAGCTCAGCTCATTGATAGAGCTGCAGTCATGGGTCAAACGTAGAACAAGGTTGGGTGTTTGGCTTCTAGAATGTTGCCAGGCGCTCACTGCATTGTACCAGCTGCCCAAAACCGTTAGCGGGAAAACAACCCAAGACTTCTATAGGGGCTAGCTCAGCGTATGAGGGTTCCTCGATTATCCCTTGAAGCCTTTCTATATCAGGAGGGCCACATCTCTATCATCCTCCCCGCCAATTTGTTTTAACATTTGTATATTATGCATATGCCCCTTCTTTTTCAGTGTATACCGTGTATACTTAATTTCTTTCCTTCCGTTTTTTTTTTATCATTTCATTATATGTAAACCCCTACATTTTATGTCCGACTTTGTCCCCGTCATTCTTCACCCTTGTGACAAATAAATAAAATCATTATTATTATTATTATTATTATTATTATTGTTGTTGTTGTTATTATTAAGACAGCGAGCTAGCAGAATCGTTAGCACGCCGGACGAAATTCTTCACGGTATTTTGCCCGTCACTACAAATTTCCACGAGGCCGACTTTGCTTTTCGTCCCTTCGGGTCGATAAATCAGGTAAAAGTGAAACACTGAGGGCGATGTAAACGACTAGTCTCCTTCACGATAATTTCAAACCTTGTGCCTTTAGTAGAAAGGATTATTATTATTATTATTATTATTATTATTATTATTATTATTATTATTATTATTATCATCATCATCATTAAGGCGGCGAGCTGGTAGAAAGAATCGTTAGCACGCCGGGCAAAATGCTTAGCATCATTTCAACCGTCTTTATGTTCTGAGTTCAGATGTCTTCCGTGGTCGACTTTGCCTCGATAAAATAAGTACCAGTTGATCACTGGGGTCAATGTAATCGATTTACTTCTTCCCCAGAATTTTCTGGACTTGTGCCAAAATTGAACCCATTATCATTATTGCATTGGGTTGTGGAATCTTTAGAACTTTGGAAAAAAAATGTTTTGTAGTAGTTGTTCCAGTTCTTTAGTCGATGTTTTGCCTCAAGGAAACAATTTAAATTACGATTCGGAATTTGTGTTTTGAACATTTCCCCTCATTTTTCTTATACATTTTTTCCCCGGCGCAGGAGTGGCTGTGTAGAAAGTAGCTTGCTTTCCAGCCACATGGTTCCGGGTTCAGTCCCATTGCGTGGCACCTTGAGCAAGTGTCTTCTACTATAGCCTCGGGCCGACCAAAGCCTTGTGAGTGGATTTGGTAGACGGAGACTGAAAGAAGCCGTCGTATATATATATATATATAT
>NC_142928.1:29963019-29968019 GCF_046866305.1 Octopus bimaculoides
TTCCATTTCTTCCAGGCATTTACTTTTAAGGTGATTTTTAACAAACAGCAAGTAAGCTCCCTGCACTGCGCTTTTATCTTCTACACTCAGCACATTTTACACAACATTCTTCCAGTATGACTTTGTAGACTTACAACAAACGTAGCACGTGGGCTATCTGTCCTCTGTTATTAATCTTCTGCTTTTTGTCTTATTACTTTTTGCTAGGTGACATTCTTGAGAGGCTCTGTAACATTCAAGTGCCATTAGACGTTAAGACGTTACATTTCCTTAATTGTGCTTTGATAATTCGGTCAAAATGTGATTCACAAGCCGCGACCGCAACCGTGATCTTTCTCATTTCCAATATCTTATTATCATTCTTGTATTTCTTTATTCCATGTACGGGTTGTTGGGAGTCGCAAATGCGTAAGCCAGAGATATGTCTGAATACTTCAACCAATGTTTTGGCTGTGTTTTCTATTTCAAATGCACAGCAGATTATCTCGTGTATCTTGTCATTTAAGTTCAGAAAACAACAGCTGATGTGACCTGGAAGCCTGTTGCACTACTTTAAATGAAGGAAGATTCTCTACTCCTCTGTTTTTCTTAACCTTATAAATATAGATTAGATCCTGTTATACAGAAATGCTGTTCGGTTTTACAATATTTTCTCCCTTACATTTTTCATGTAAGGTATGTTAAATCAAAAACCTGTTTGTTTACCTTTTATTTAATGAATGTTAATTTTGACTGCTGTGTGAATGGATCACAGTATTTGAAATCGTGTATGAGTCTCTACTGCGACCATTGTTGTTATTACCATTGATGTTAAAGCGGTGAGCTGGCAGAATCGTTAGCGAGCAGAATGCTTAGCGGCATTTTGTCCGTCCTTACTTTCTGAGTTCAAATTCTGCCAAGTTCGACTCAGCCTTTCATCCCTTCGTGTTCGATAAAATAAGTACCAGTTGAATGCTGGAATCAATTCTTCTCCTCCCGCGAAATTGTTGTCTTTGTTCCAAATTTTGAAACCAATGTTACATATCTGAGCGTTCCGAACGTTCTCTTCTATCAATTGTTCTCTAAAATGTACATTTAGCTGTATATTTTGCTTCTATTTCTTGCGGGTGCCACTGTAATATTTAATTTGGCCGCATAATTATGTGTGGCAGCCATTTTGATTTCTTCTGGTGAGATATGGTCTCTAGTCATCTTAACACTGACCGCCCGCTGATTCTACGACAAAAAGTTGAGAATAAATCGAGATTTGACATTGTAAGTGATACCTTTACACTTCATTACCACAAAACTTGATTATGTTTGAATCGGTCGAATTGTGCCTCAATATTTCAACCTCTTTTGAGACAGTGATTTCGGTCGCAAAACCATGAAGGGCCCTGTAGTTAACGTCTCGTTCAATGTATAGAATAACTCTCCATACATCGCGTTGCTGTTGTGAGGGCAACTAAACAGTATCTTCTTTGAGAGACACAAATGACTGAGTTTTCTTTTTACCTACTGGTGTATATATTGACCATCGTTTTCCTAAAGTGTTTCTCCAGTTGCATGTCATTAATAATTTTAACACTTTCGCTAGTTAAAATATATGCACGAGTCTGTGCTATTATTGTTGCCGACGTTTGTTACTTTTATTGAAGCTGTTGATCATCTTGTACAAGGTATCCCAGAATTAACTATTTCATTGAAATCAGATATTTCTTTTCAAAAACTCACTTTTATTTGTGTTTATCATGTTTAATATA
Organism: Octopus bimaculoides; assembly: GCF_046866305.1. NCBI lineage: Eukaryota > Metazoa > Mollusca > Cephalopoda > Octopoda > Octopodidae > Octopus > Octopus bimaculoides. The sequence goes on from NC_142928.1 coordinate 29,964,762, forward strand.
TATGCAAGTGTATAACGTTTCAATTTCGTCATTAATTGTATAGTTTTTATAATTTTTGTTTTATAATTATATTTTCATTTCTGTTGGATTCCGCTTATCAGTCTACGACAGAGTTTTTTTCAATTTGACGGCAATCATTTTCTGTAATCCGACCACGGGATGGAACAATAGTTTAGCTGAACTTAAAGGACGCATTCAGTTAGCAACGCAGAAGATAAGTCTTAAAATGCTTCAAAATGTGTTTCACAACACTGGCGATAGATTTCAAATTTGCGGGATACAGACGAAACACATGTTGAACATTTTCAAAAACCTTTTCGCGTAAGATTTATAAATCTGTTTTGGTATCATAATTAAGTAATAAGCATAAAATTCTGTTAGTATCTTTTTTTCTTTTTTATAATTTGATCGATTTCATTGAAATTGATAGTTAATTCTGGGATACCTTGTATTTGTTTGCAGAATCCCGAATAATTTTCTGAGCAAAATTATTATTTTTAATTAAAGGGTCCTTCTCAACACCCATTTTCTCTCGTTTTAAATAACTGCGTCTTCAAGTTCCCATTTTTACTTCTCATTTGTGAGTAACAATGTTCACTTTATTTGTCTAATTTGTATATTTCTTTCTTTTTAAGATTGAACATGTTGATCTGTGTAACGATGTTTACGAAATTCACAAGAAGGAATGGATAAACAATAGCTTTTCCACAAAAGTTGAACGAACTTCACATCGTTGGGAAGACTTCTGCTAGTTAAATAGTCCAAAATTTGAAAGACAGAAAAATTCCATTTAAAATTAGTAAAACACGAGATCTTTGTAGCTTACAGCATCATCAAAATGCATAAGTCAATAACAGACTTGAAACAATACACTCTCCCACGTATTCTTGCCTTATTACCTACCACTCCATGTTATAACTCAACCCCCGCAGAACATAATCTGTTCAACAAAATAACACAAAGCATTAGACAGAACCAACATCCAATAATATAAATAGAATAATGTACACAGCACATAGTTTACATCAACAGTTTACAACTCTTTAGACTTTCTGACGCATCGGCGGTCAAATAAAGAATTACTGACTGTACTTTTCATGGAAACTTTCAAAAATTAAACCAATTAAAATCTAAAAGTGTGTGTGTGTGTGTGTGTGTGTAGTTGTATAGATTATATATATATATATATATATACATACACAGACACCCACACATATACACACAGACAGAGAGTAAGAGAGTGAGAGAAAGAGAAAGAAAGGGAGAGAGAATTTTGCATTGTTTTACTAATTATTCTTGTACGTTACAAAATTAGTATGAACTACTCCAAGATGCTCCAAAATATTAATAAGGATTATCTAAAACTTTACATTATGTATTGAAAAATTGACGACGCATCTACATACCCTTCGCTGCACATGATTTGAAAATCATTGCTCTGCACAATCAGCAACTAATAACAAAAACACAACACATACGCTTACATAACTGACATCTCATAAACCAATAACAAGAATCGTGAAGACGAATCGTCTAGTATTTAAGTGTTCGGTTTATGATCGATATCGCGAGTTCAACGCCTTAATGTAGTGACGCGCTTGGGAGAGAGGCACTTGATTTCAATAGCTGCAGTCTACTCAGCTGTAATGAGTACCACCCGGGTTCTGGCTGTTACACTTTGGATGTGACGCCAGACAAAATGTATAAGGGCCGAGGTTGTGTCTATGCTTGCTTATGACTACACACTCACCTGAAACAATTAGCGTAAGTAAAATACATCATCAGCCCGCCATTCTCGTTCGCGAGTGTCCGACTGTGCACAAGTGCTACCCAATAAACACTATTATAAAACCAACTCAACACTGTCTGTGCAATAACCAGACACTGCTGTAACACATAACGCAACTCATAAATAACAAAAAGTAAAAATTTACACGACTCATATTACATACGTTGTACAAAACATTAAATAATAAAAACAAGCCTCAACAATGAGAAACAGCTGTAGTATACAAATACAACTCTATGCACTAAAAGCACAGTTGGTGCACACGCTTCAAGAACACAGAGGTGCACCTGGCGGTGCATCACAAGTTCGCATGAATCTTTTGAAAACATGATGATGATAGTATTAATAACGATTTCTTATATAGGAACATCAAACATTTGGAAATGTACAGGAAGCATTAATAAATACAGAAAACCTAGAAAAATATTGAAAATAAAGCAAGAAAAAATATTTGTTGAGTATATGAGACAATGCAATCTGCTCTCTTGTGGTGTCGTTAAAAGTATTATATAAATGAGAGAAATGTAATTAAGATGTTTAAACGATACACTTGTAATATTTGCTGTGAAAAATACGAATAATTTGTATATCGGAAAGAAACAAATAACTACGAAGTTAGACTAAACATTAGACAAATATTGAACAATTACAAAGATTATAGAATAGATGTATGTGTGTGTGACCGCGTGTGAATGTATGTAGACACACACATACATACACAGAGCAGAGGTGTATGCGTAAGTGTGTATAGTGAACTTATAAATACAAATATATGTAAAGTTTACTAAATATTAAAAAAATGAAGGTTATGTTAGAGAAAGTATATTTATCGAATAGATGCTGAGGTGTGTGATTGGGTACAATATGAAATTATCTTTACACACACACACAGACATACACACACAGACATACACACACGAATGTGTGTGTGAGTTTGTATGTATTTCTACATACGTGTGCGCGTGCAAACATACGCATTTGTCTCAGACATGTGTGTTTCTTTCTCTCTCTCGCTTTCTCTCTTTGTCTTTCTCTCTCTCTCTCTCTTTCTACACGCACACACGCATATTTATATACATACACACACACATATATATATTCACATATACACACAAACACACACACATACACATATACACACATATATACATATTTATTCTACTTATACATACAGACACATGTATACATACATACATATGTATATGTATATATATATATATATATATATATATATATATATATATATATATATATATATTTATATATATATGTATATATATATATATTTATATATATATATATATATATATATATATATATATATATATATATATATATATATATATATATATATATATATATATATATATATATATGTATATATATATATATATATATATATATATATATATATATATATATATATATATATATATATATATATATATATATATATATATATATATATA
>NC_142928.1:29972132-30042132 GCF_046866305.1 Octopus bimaculoides
GGGCTTTTGTCCTAGGGGGCTTTTGTCCTAGGGGGCTTTTGTCCTAGGGGACTTTTGTCCTACATTCATTTCCTGTTATGACATGTCAAGGAAATATATTTAAACGTGTCAACATATTTGATAATGTAAGTATTGGCTAAAATACAGAAGTCGTTATAAAGAACTGTACTTCAGTTGATTGATTATTGCAGCAGTCACTTTTGAAATTAATTATTCACGCCAATGTCTTTTGCAGAAGATGCAAATTGATTAAATTTTCGTTGTTATACAGTAAATTACTGGCAAGAAATACACAATCATTAACACACAAAGAAAGTGATGAAATGACAATCTAGATTTACTTATTCCGTTGATGAAACAAATAAAAGAACCTGTACGCAGTCTCACAAACAGTAAAATTCCTCCTAAATCATAAGGATAAGTTGAATGATATTTTCCTAAATACACAATGTCGGAAAAATAGCTTTGGTAATAGATTTGCTTAGTCTGTGTTGGACTGAAGTTTACGGGCAACAAAGACAAAAGTAATGCCAGTTAATTGATTGATATTTGTTGCAGTTAAAATGTTGAAAGCGAAGTCAAACATCTTTATTCAGATTTTGCTTGAGAATTACGATAAATATTTCTAAAGAGTAATATTTTGGATATTGTTTGTCAAATAATTCAGATGCTTTTTTATCATCTATATTATAACATTTCATCAAATATTTTACCATCGTTTTACCATTTTCATATTATAATGAAGACATTCGGAATCCAAAGAAAACGAAGACCAACGCCGGTAACAATTATTTCGTAGGTCTGCTTTCGAAAGTTCAGTCACCATGGGAAATGGAGGCTTTAGCGTTTCGGAGTGGTATATTTTGTCCATGAGTGAGAAGTGGAGAGACAGACAAAAAGAAATGGGTAAATCCTCTTTCACACAGACGAGAAGGACTCGAAACTCAGATGCTTCATTCGCCTTTCTCAAAACAATTAAACTTAGCAACCTTGTCGATGAACTCTTCAATTCTTCATAACGAAGAATTTAGGTAAGTCCACGTGAAACCAGAAATATTCATGAAAATGTGCTTTAGAGAAGAAGCAACAGTACTAATTTCTTCAATTTCAAACTGTATGCATGTTATGTAATAGGCATTGCTTTTAATAATTAGTTACAGTCACAGCATTAAAATGATTTTGTCTATTATTGATTAAAAAAGAATGCGAATGCACCGTAAGAAAATTCACCTTCCTTCAAGACCCATCTACAACAATAATACTCACGGATTAATGGAGATGATACACCGCTCCCATCGGAGACATCATCTCAGAAATTACTGAAAAGTGGTAGAATACAGAATGTATTAATATATAATAAGCGCAATTAAACAAATATCTCTAAAATCTGCAGTCTTTCGGATACATAAGAAATATGAAAAAAGTCTGTAGAAGTTCGTTTTGCAAAAGATTGAGCTGTTTTTCATGGGTTCAATTTCTTTCTTAGTCATCGTTAGCTATAAACATAAAAGAAGCTTCTAATATACTATTTTGGAATCATGCCCCCCCCCCCTTTTAGATTTGGTGTTTAGACATTCATCAAATTCCTAAGAGGAAGGCTTGCTGGAGATTAAACTTGTAGGTTACGGGTCATTCTGGATACTTTGTGGGGGAAAACATTCACAGAAACAAAGGCTGTATAGGTATATTTTTGCAACCACTAGTATCATTAAAGATGGTTATGAATACATTCCCGACGAACTCAACAAGAACACATTGTTGATACATTCGTATAGGCACCGAAAAATGGATACACATGAGTTGGCCCTCCAGTAAAATTTTTTACCAGTTCTGTACAGATATGTAGTATTGTCCTGCTAAACTTCCAAGGAATAGCTGTGATAGAGACGGAAAGTGTGATCTGTGAACAAAGCTGTTCAAATTCAACCAGATTATTCAAATTAGATGAAGATGCCAATTGTTGATATATTTTCATCCTTAGTTTTATATTTCATTTTTATTCAATTTATTTTATTTTTTTTACTTATTTATCTATTGCTCAGTCAATTAACATGAAGACGTAGAAGTATATACAGAAAAAAAATTGTATTGGGTTTATTCCCAATATACAAATTACGCAAACGACTAAAGATTTAAGTGCTAAAAAGAATTACAATGTTTTTAGACCAGTTACAAGTGTATATCTAAGCTTGGTGTATAAACGTTTGAAAAGAACCACAAATTGATTCTTGAAAGATACTCAACGCCATTTTTATATAGTTCTAAATATAGTCTATTGTCCATTGTTATATTATGCTTAAAAAACATAGCAACAAAGATATTAGCGTACTACTATTTTGTCATATTAGATGTCCAAACTCCTTCTTTATCCCTCCCTTTCCCTCTATCATCTCTCTCACTTTATCCTTTCTCTCTCCCTTCTCCCTCTCTTACACTCATATATATATATATATATATATATATATATACGTTATATATGTGTGTGTGTGCGTGCGTGTGTGTAGAATGCTTGTGTTTTGTGCATTAATGTATGCAACTGTATGTTTAAGAGATATACTCATATAAAACACCTACGCGCTAGTACTACACATACGTATAAATATTGACGCACACACACACACACATACATACATGTCTGTGTAAATATGTGCAAATAAAATACTATGTGTATATTAAGGTACACGCATATATACAAACACAAACATAAATACACGCCTGTATGCACTTGAATATACATCTGCATACACAAACACACACAATATATACATACATACATACATACATACATACATACATACATATATATATATATATATATATATATATATATATATATATATATATAGATATATATGAATTAAATGCTCTTTATAATAGATTCAAGGTAGACTGCATTCGGTGCGAATATAAGTATTAAAGCATGAAAGACATTGGATGTTTATGGCAGTGAGAATATGTGTAGTGAATCATAACTTTGACTTTACAATTTCCTTGAAGTAAGAAGAAGGCGGTGATGTGGCTTTAGCAAAGGCGGCATAGAGAAGGAACACTAATGTCGGTGAAGTTAAATGTGGAGGCGTTGTATAGAGGAGATGGGTAGGTGGAGTGACAAGTGGACAGTAATATAGTGAAAAAGATTTGTGGATAGTTTGAACATTGAACAAGATAATGACCCGCAGGATAATGGCGGCCGTGGCTCGTAAACGACACACGTTTACGACTAGAGACTGTCGAGAAAGCGATTCGACCTGGACATTGCTGCAGTCACTTTAAATGGACGCTGATGGCTCTTTGTCATATCCAATAATATGAACGTACATATCAGATACATATATTCATGTACATGTGTACGTACATATGCACACAGAAACGAATTCACGTATGTAAACATACGCATAAATACATGCATATTTGTGTGTGTTTGTGTGTGCGTGCGTTTATGTGTTTATAAATATATATATATATATATTTACATATACATACACACATATGAGTTATATACATATACGAATACATACAATATGCTATGAAGATAAACTCATGCAGCATTTTGTGCGTGTGTGTATGTATGTGTACGAGTGCGTGTGTACACACAAAGACTCATTTCTGTATTCTTATATGTATACAAGAGTTAATACAAGTATGTAAGTATATATTGTAGATTGTTGCATCTACAGTAGCTTTATCTACGTATATGTGTGTGCGTGTGAGTATGTGTATATATACGTGTGTTTGTCTGCCTGTGTTTTCTACGTATGTGTATGCATTTGTTCGAACGTGTGACTGTGTGTGCGTAAACCCCTAAGTATATATATATGTATATGTATGAGTGTGTGCAATATGCTGAGTTTTACTCTGTTTATATTCGGATTTTACGCTTCTCTCCTTTCCGGCTTCGCTCCTTTAAGAATGTAATAGAACAGTAAAACTCGTACTTATTTGAGATGATGGCAAAATCAATAGAACATCAGGGAAAATACCTTACTATGTTAAGTTACGTCACTTCACATTCTGAGTTCAATCCTGGACAATCTTTGCTCCTCAGAAAACAAGTACTATTCTATAAAACAAGTAGTACACTCGATGAATTCGACTACATAGTCCAATAACTAAATCGCATTTCATTTTTACTTGTGCGGCCATGCTGGGGGTATCGCCTTGAAGGTTTTACACAAACAAACTAAGTAAAATTATGGATGTGAAAAATCTCCGTTCTCCTTATCATTATTAATAATATATATATATATATATATATATATATATATATATATATATATATATATATATATATATATATAGAGAGAGAGAGAGAGAGAGAGAGAGAGAGAGAGAGAGAATGATGCAAATAAACAAAAAGAATTGCTTGCGTTTGGTACACAAAATATAAAATCCAAGCAGTTTTATTTGTTTATTTACATTATTGGCTCTATATCTTCTCACCTGGATTCCTCTTATATCCTCTCTTTACCCAGCGGACTTGGCACTCAGTAAAGGTTTCGGAGTGCAAGTTCAAATCATTTGAGCAATACAAGTGTTTTCTATATTGAGAATCTCTGGATCGCATCTGTTGATTCTCTCTCTATATATAAATATATTTATATATACACTGAAAGAGAAAGAGAGAGAGAGAGAGAGAGAGAGAGAGAGAGAGGGAGAGAGAGAGAGAGAGAGAGAGACATACATACAGACAGAAAGAATAGGAGAGAGTGTGTATGTGTTTTCGTACGAGCATGTGTATGTGTGTGTGTACGCATGTCTGCGCGCGTGAAAGAGAGAGGAGCGGAAGAGAGAGGAAGAATGCAAAGATGTTAGTTATAAATACCAACAATATGGCTGACAGGAAACACATCTGGGCATTGTTTGCATATAAGTATATTCTTGCATTTGTAATAAAATAAACCTTTATACTAGAACTAAATGATATTATCCGTGCAATTAAGTGAGAAATCTCCAAACAGTATTTTCTTAATTTTTGCAAAATCGTTATATTTCATTGGAGTTATTTCCCTTACTTGTTAGTTATTGGTAATTATTGCTTGTTAGCATTTTAAAAGAGAATTGGTCTTTCAAACTTCGGAAGTTGAAAGGTTTGTAAGGGACCTTAATGGGTATTTATCGTTTATCCTTTACTTGTTTCAGTTATTAGACAGCGGTCATGCTGGGGCACCCACCGCCTTGAAATGTTTCATTTGACTGAGGAATTTCAACCATGTTTCGTGGTCTGCTACCACAACAGCTCCTTTATAGGATCCAGTTAGCTCAAGACATCATCACGAGGAACCACGTCCGGTTTCGGCCCCTACTCCTCTACCGTTTTGACGTGGCGGGGCCCCTCCTTTCGGAGGTGTCTTCAGCTCTGGTGTTGGGTGTATGTCTTCTTTCTTCTATTCCCTGGCCTCTTCGATGCAGCATCAACGAGTGTCAGCGTCCGACTGATCGTCATGTCAAGTTCCCCTTTTTATATCTGCTGCTAGGCTCCAGCAGGCAGCCCCAGCTAGTTGTCACGTGACACTGTCTAAGTATTTATATTTACAAGCCCGATTGTTATTCTGTTGGTTACTTAGGACCAACCGCTAAGTTACGTGACGTAAGTAAAATATCTACGATTCTCAAGTGGGTGGGGAGACAAAGACAAACACACACTTACACATTCATATGTATCTTTCTATCAATCTATCTATCTATTTATCCGTAACCACATGTGAATCGTTGGCGATTTTTTTCGGCCGTTTTCATTTTCTCTTGGACTTACCTCCGTCTCCTGTTTCTGACGAAGAGCTTTGCTCGAAACGTAAACTACCTTTCTTTCCTTCCCTGAGCGTCTTCTAATACTTTGCATGTAACATGTCCTCGCGTTGTTTTTTTTTTTTCATGTGTTTGTCCTTCGTTTCCTTGGATTTACTACATATACATACATATTCATATATATATATATATATATATATATATATATATATATATATATATATATATATATATATATATATATATATATGTATGTATGTATGTATGTATATTGAATACTTCCGAAAATTGTTTCAAAAGAATATATAATCCTGGCGGTTACCGTATTTCCTCTTAAATCGGTTTTAAACGCCGGCTAACCATAGTGAATGTTGGTGACACCCGAGTTAGTAATAAGTTACTTGACTCCGGTAATTAGTCACGCTCGGTAAAACTGAGTGTCGTTTTCGGGACTGCATAGTTTCCGTAGTGTAATAGTATCGATAATGGTGAGGTGAACGGAGATTTTCCACATCTATAATTTTATTAAACAGCTATTTATAGCGTTCTTTCGCCGACCTATGTCCGTTCCAACCGCATCAACTGCAGACTATTAGGTATGCAATTTGGTATTATTGTCGATGCAGTTTCTTCAGGGTCTATTATTTGCTGCTATTCGAAAACAATCACTGATCTCAACTTAGAAGTGGCTTTGGCCCATCTGGGGCTATAGCAAAAGACACTTGCTCAAGGTACCGCGTAGTGTTACTGAATCTGGAACTATGTTGTTGGGAATCAAACTATTTCCACACAGCCACTCCTTCGCTTCTTAATGATAAATTCATAAAAACAACTAAACTCGTATCATTTGATTCCTGGGTTTCAGCTACAAAATATTCTCCGATTGGAACATCGATTATATCTCACAACGCGACTAAGTATATACTTATTAAACATGTATATTATCTCCAACTGGGTCTATTATGGAACGGTATGTTGAAGTCTTTTTAATATGAACCACCAGCCATTACTCTTCCATGAAAATCAAGAAAAATTGTTCTTCGTCACTCCGATATTTGACGAAGAAGCCTGGTAAGCGGCCCTGATTAATATTAATATACACGAAACTCTTGTCACTGAATCAATTGCCTTGCTTTCTTCTACGGAATATTCTTAACCACAAGTAGCAAAACTATTTCTATAATTGTTCAGACAAATTATATACACACATATCTGAACAGCACTGTGCCACTGAGTTTGTTAATGCATACATGTGTAAGTATGTGTGTGTGTGCATATTTCTATTACACAATTTTCTTGTTTTCGTAATCGATGAGGATTGTGGAAATGAAGGCTAAGTATATAAGTTGATGTATTTGATTTAAAGTATAACGAAAAGAGAAGATTAAATCAAATAATATCCAACTGATGTTTGGTTTTAAAATGTGGCAACGTTTTGGGATGTAGCAGTCATTAAAATTCTCTCTTTATATCCATCAGCTTCAACTGTGAGAAAACCAAATAACTGAAAAGCAAACGTAAATCGGTTCCTCAAACCAGATGCATTTACACATACTCAGATGCTTACCATTATACACACACACACACACACACACACACACACACCCACACACAAACAAACACACACATACGTATATACAAGCACACGCGTATACATATATTTATATCTAAGCACACATATACGCACACACACATGTATATGTATATATATATATATATATATATATATATATATATATATATATATATATATATATATATATATATGAAAAGACAGACAGACTGACAGACAGACAGACTGACAGACAGACAGACAGACACATAGAGAAAGAGACGCAGTGGGAGAAAGGGTTACATCTAAAATAGTACACACATAGGAGTTAATATAATATTTAGCTTGTATAACGTGGCATTTCGTTCGTCTTCACGTTCTAAGTTCAAATTCTGCCGTGGTTGATTTTGCTTTCATCCTTTCGGGGTCGATAAAATAAGCACCAGTTGAACACTGGGGCCGATGTAATCGAATTAACCCCGCCACCAAGACTGAATTCCAATACTTGTTAGTGCTGTGCTTAAGTGAAATCTGAACAGATAGATGGATAGATAGATAGATAGATAGATAGATAGATAGATAGATAGATAGATAGATAGATAGATAGATAGATAGACAGACAGACAGACAGACAGTCAGACACATACATACATACATACATACATACATACATACATACATACATACATGCATACATACATACATACGTACATACATACATACATACCAGGTTATCAGTGCTGTGCTTAAGTGAAATCTGGATAGATAGATAGATAGATAAATAGATAAATAGATAAATAGATACATAGATACATAGATACATAGATACATAGATAAATAAATAAACAGACAGACACATACATACATGCATACATACATACATACATACATACATACATACGTACGTACGTACGTACATACATACATACATACGTACATACATACATACATACATACATACATACATACATACATACATACATACATAGAAGTATGCACATGTATATATATACAATATACATACATACATACATACATACATAGAAGTATGCACATGTATATATATACAATATACATACATGCATATATAAAAGGAGAGATTGGGCTGGAGATGACATACAGACAGACATTAAGAGATTATGAGCCATCTTAGAACATATAACTTCAATAGAATTAAAATTTCTACACCGAAAGATGATGATGGTGTTGACGTTGATGTATGTATATATGTATAGAATTGCATATATATATATATATATATATATATATATATATATATATTATGTATATGTATATTTGCATGTATACATATGCGCGTAGTGCGCGCATGTGTACATACAAGCGCGTGAATCCGTGTCATGATGTACATTGCCTATAAACGCATCGAAATGAATGAGTCAGATGGCTTAACAATTGACCCAAGATCATATACCAATATCGAGAATATTCTAATGACCTGAAACAAGGTTTTAAGCAATTCTGAAATGTAGTCCTGACTTCTAGACTTCAATAGGAATATTGGGATATAAATTCTTAACTGTGGCTTTCTCTAGTAGTTTTATGATTTAAGAAATAACCTCTAGATATAAAACCTGGCCGCAGTGTAATGATCTCGGATTGCTTCAATAGGCTCGCATTGTGTCTGCGCCTACATACGCGCATGTGTTCCTGTGTAATTGTTTGCGTATATGCGTGTGTATGTGTGTGCGTGTGTGTGCGAGTATGTGCGCGCGCGGGTGTTGTTTGTTTGACTGTACGTGCGTGTATGTCTATGTTCGTGTCAGTATGAATGCATATAGGACAAAAAAGGATATGCCAGGATTGATAATATAAACCACAGTAAACAGACACATAGACACGTACGCAAACACGTATCAAATACAGTATGTAGGTAAACATATGTATCCGCATATGCATATAATATTGATATTATGTAAATATGAATGAGAGAGAGGTGGGCAGGCAGACAGAGATGTATATGGATGCATATATACATACATATATATATATATATATATATATATATATATATATATATATATATATATATATGTATGTATATGTGTGTTTTAGTGTATGAATATATTTGTATATATATATATATATATATATCAAAATAAGCAACAAGGATATCCAAAGTAAATGAAGCCCGATCGTGTCATGCGACACCATTTATTTAAGCAATGTGAACATTACATCAAATGTAAAATGCAGAGCAATCTTCAGCTGCACAAAGACATAGAAATTTACTGAAATTTCATTTCAGCAGAAGGACATATTTTTATAACTACATTTAAACTCTTCAAGTAGGAAGGAATGTATGGATAATACCATACTTAATTCTGGTGCCTAAACTTAAGTATCATACTCACCTTCAATCTATATAGATAGATGATAGAGAGGGAGAGAGAGAGAGAGAGAGAGAGAGAGAGAGAGAGAGAGCGAGAGCGAGAGAGCGAGAGAGAGAGAAAGAGATAGAATAGTGGTAAAACAATGCACCACCAATATTTACTGGAAATAGCAGTAGATAGCTTTATATATATTTGCACAGTTTAAAGAAGGAGTAAACATGTAGATAAACTATTTTTCCATTGTTAATTGTGGTAAATAGTTTCATTTACTAATTTTATTCAATAACTTTATAACATACATAAAGGTTTCTTACAGTTTAAATATTATTAACTTACGTTTGTCATAATAATGGTAATATATACTACTATTGATAGGGGTAAATTTCACAAGAAATTATTAATTTCCGTAATGCTTATATAGAAAGGCGGTTTAATTTGACGTGTTTATAAAATAGTCGATGAGAGTTTCGTTATATTTAGCACTTTCGATATATATATATATATATATATATATATATATCGCTATTGTATTTTAGGTGTTTAATTTAATTTTATTAAATTTTTATGAATTTTTTAAAATTTTATAATTTTCGAATTTTTAAAATCTTTTAAATTTTGTAAAAATATATTGAGAAGTTATATATATATATATATATATATATATATATATATATATATGTGTGTGTGTGTGTGTGTGTGTGTGTGTGTGTGTGTGTGTGTGTGTGTGTGTGTGTGTGTGTGTGTGTATTTTATTCTTATTTTTAATGAAAATATCTTAGAGTTTGTTGGATTCAATTGCAACCGTTAATAATAAGAATAAAAAGAGGAAAGTAGCCTGAGGATGCACTGGTGGATTTATGTATTATGTATAGCCTGGTAAAACAAACCACCCGCGCTGAGACACGTGTAGCGTTGATTAATATTATCTTCTTTCCTCACAGACTAATAACAGGTAAGGTATATATATATTTTTTAAATATGTCTAAATAAATTATAATTAATTCTAATATACTTTATTTATATTGTATGTTATAGTAGGCTTTAAAATGCTTATATTATTAGATTAGTATTTTGGATATAATTTTCTATGTGAACTCCAGTAAATAAGGTTGTCCTGAAACTGAAGCTATTGGTAAAAACCCAAATTTGTAATAATATTATATATATATATATATATATATATATATATATATATATATATATATAGGATGCGGTGAATAAAATGTCGTCTAGATTACACACAAGTGAAAATAACATTGACATCTCATTTTAATAGATATATTTACCGAAATTGCATACAAGTAAATTTATTCAATAAAACGTCATTGGCTTCAACCACGGCCTCCAGACGACTTCGGAATCTCCTACAACTCTTCTGGACGGTCTCTTTGTTTAAGTTGGTGAATGCTGCCATAATGCTTGCCTTCAGTTCATCTTTGGTGTTACAAGGAGTTTTGTTGGTCACACGCCGTGGATAGTAAGTCCATGGTTTCGATTCCTGGCGGTGCATTGTGTCCTTCAGCAAGACTCTTTATTTCTAATTGTCCCAACTACTTAGCTCCCAATTACGAGCTGGAACTGTAATTCGATGCGTCAGTCTTGTCACAGTGTGTCACGCTGAATAGCCCTGTGAACTCCGTGAAGCATACGCGTATCTATGGAGCGGTCAGTCACTTTCGCATTAATTTCACGAGTAGACTCTCAGACTGTTCCGTAAAGGGAATCACTTGAACACACACTGTCGTAATCGACGGAAAACCTGGCCTAATTATGTATATGCTGATTTTGTCGATTGCGCCTTCTTGTTAGAAAAGTGCCATCTGTTCAGTGAACTCTGCACGATCATATGCACACAGACTACTCTTCGGTTCAACTTTCAATTTGCTATCCCGTTCTCAACGGCCGAGTCTCCTGACATCAACGGCCGAGTGAGATCTCATGTATTTTACCATGCTTAATCAGGCCACCAGCATGGCCATAGGCTTAGGGCTGAAATATATAAAAGAATACCGCTAACTCCAAAAGTCTGTTTTTATTCGCTCTCTGTTTATTTCATCGTGTTTCTTTCTGTTGAAGAGCGTAGGCTCGAAAAGTAAAAGACTTTCTCAACTTCCCGAGCGTCAAACCAATACACCTGCTTGTTTTTTTATACACCTGTCTTCGTCCTTTGTTTATCTGTAAATGTCAACTACACACACACATACGAATAGATTCATACAAAGCATATGTGTATCTATATACACATACTTATATATGCATGTGTGTGTGTGTGTGTGTGTGTGTAGTTATAAAGCATGTAAATAAGATGTGACATAAAGTTGCCGGTTAGATGAAAGGCAACTAGTAAAGAAAGCATGTAAGTGATAAAAGAAACCATGAAAAATGGGCAAATTAAACTGAAGTTAGATATAAGAGATAAAATGGGTGATATAGAAATGGAGCTGCTTTCGTATGTTTTATTACCTTTGGTAAGTGTTTTCATTTATATTGCCGTCTACTAAAATGTATATTGTTGTCTACGACGTTTCTCATATGGAGCGTGGGGTTAGATGCTTTCCCATTACATCTTTTAACGGGTTGTACTGGTCTACGTTTATGTATGGAGTCGACCTTGTAAATTATAAATATTGTTCCATTTAAATTGACATCAAATGTAGAATTGAGTATACACAGCTATCTTCTTCCTTTACGTGGTACCCAGGACAAATATCTTGTACTACTACCGCGAGCCGATTAATCCCCCACAGGGAATTTGGTAAACTGAAGTTTTGCAGAAGTTTGTCGTATGTGTGTATGTGTGACTGAGTGATGCAGGCATGAGTGTGAGGCGCAGGCATGGCTACGCGGCGCAAGCATGGCCGTGTGGTGCAGGCGTACATGTGGGAAGCTTGCTTCCCAAACACATGGTTCCGGGCTGCGTCCCACTGCGCGGCGACTTGAGCAAGTGTCTTCTACTATAGGCTCGCGCCGACCAAAACTTTGTGAGGGAATCTGGTAGACGGAAACTGAAAGAAACTCGTCGTATATATAAATATATATGTGTGTGCGTGCGTGTGTGTGTATGTATGTATGTGTGTGTTCGTGTGTGCGCATGTTTATGAGCGTGTGTGTGTGTGTTTGTGTGTGTGTGTCTTTGTGTCTGTCTTTCTTCTCTATTAGCGCTTGACAACGGATATTGGTGCGTTTATGTCCCCGTAACGTAGCGGTTCGGCAAAAGAAACAATAGAATAAGTACCAGGCTTAACAAAAGCAATATCCTGCAGTTGATTGTTTCGACTAAAACCTTTCAAGGTGGAGCTACATCATGGCCACAGCTAAGTGACTGAAGCAAATTAAAGCATAAATCAATAGATCGATAGATAGATAGATAGATAGATAGATAGATAGATAGAGGGAGAGAGAGAGAGAGAGAGAGAGAGAGAGTGTGTATGTGCGTGAGTGTATATATATATATAAATATATATATATGAGTGTGTGTGTGTGTGTGTGTGTGTGTATACACAAACACATATATATAATGTGTGTGAGTGTGTACGTTTCTATGTCTTCGTCTTTGTGTTTCCGTTTGTTCTCCTTTACCAACTGGGGTTTGGTTTGTTGCCGTCTCCATAACTTAGCGGTTCGGTAAACAAGAAGTATTGGGGGGGCGATTCGTTCGACTAAAACCTTCAAAGCTCTGCCTCAGCATGACTGCAGTTTAATAGCTAGAAACAGTTAAATGCTGAAAGATAACCCATTAATAAGACATTTCCTACCTTTCGTATTTGTTTATCATGAACTTTGTTACTAAACAAGATTAAGACCTGTATATATTTAATTTCGGAGTACAGTTTAATACATACACATGTTACATGTACACAGATGCACACATGCCCCCCCCCCCGAGCGCGCACACACGCATGTATTCCAACACTCATACACACAGCTGCGAGCTGGCAGAAATGTTAGCACGCCTGGCGAAATGCTTAGCGGTATTTCGTCTGCCGCTACGTTCTGAGATCAAATACCAACCGAGGTCGACTTTGCCTTTCATCCTTTCGGTGTCGATAAAATAAGTACCAGTTACGCACTGGAGTCGATGTAATCGACTTAATCCGTTTAACTGCCCTTGTTTGTCCCCTTTGTGTGTAGCCCCTTGTGGGTAGTAAAGAAATAAATCTCATACACACAGCTACAAATATATTTCATATTTATGCATGTAGCACGAGGATAATGACGCTAGTAAAACTGTTCTGAAAATGAATAAAACAGGTAGTCTTCCCAGAATCAATTTTAAGCGATAGATATATCCACTCTTAATTTATGTATTGAGTTCAATTCTAGTTGCCCCCAGAACAAAATTACAACCAGAAAAAAATTACAACGAGAAAAAAATTACAACCAGAAAAAAATTACAACCAGAAAAAAATTACAACCAGAAAAAAATTACAACCAGAAAAAAATTACAATAATTTTATATATGTATGTGTTTGCCTTGTGTTTATGTGGGTATTTGTGTTTTATGTGTGTGTTTGCGCGCGTGCTTTTGTGCATGTATGCATGCACATATTTTTAATAATGTGAAACGGATATATAACATACAATAAGTATTCTCAAATTTTATTCTAACAAACACACACACACTCACGCACACACAAACATACATGCATAAATACATACATACATACATACATACATACATACATACATACATACATACATACATACATATGCGGGGACAACTGATGAAAGGATTGTTCTTTATGTTGCTTGTCTCGTTTCTCTATTTGTTTCTTTCGTTGTTCTAAAAGAAAGTTCGTTTTCCATGATTTTGCTTTTTAGGATCCTCGTTTTTCATTTTGTTCACGTTTTCTTTGACGTCCTGTATCCATATATGCATGTATGTATATATGCATATATATACATACATATATATATATATATATATATATATATATATATATATATATATATATATATATAGAGAGAGAGAGAGAGAGAGAGAGAGAGAGAGAGAGAGAGAGAGAGATTCAAGGTTGAATATGGTACTTATGCATTACTTAAATAAATTGGAGTAGCATGAAACGTGCGTACTGCAATCACCTTTGAAATCCGTGTTGCTTATTTTTTGATTATATATATATATATATTATATATATATATATATATATATATATATATATATATATATATATATATATATATATATACATATATATATATATATATATATATATATATATATATATATATATATAAATATATATATATATATATATATAACATAAATAATATATAAATATATGCATATATCCATACATATATGTACATACCTACATCTATATGTATACATACATGCATATATGGGTACAGGACATCACAAAAAACATTAAACACAATGAGAAACGCAAACATAAAGACGAAGACAGAAAACAAACTTTTTTTCGAACAACGAAAAAAAACAAACAGAGAAACGAGACATGCAACAGAAAGAATATTTCCCTTCTTCAGTTGTCCCGGTTCCATCTACTCCGCGTTTAAATATATATTATTTATATTATTATATGATCGAACGCCACGCATCCATTTCCAAGTAAGTTTTATCTTAATAATTTTGATGCGCACTCTACAAATATCTCTATTCTCCCTTTATTCCGCTATTGTTATTCTTTCTTTCTGTTTTTCTTCTCCTCCCCACTTCACCGTTCTCTTTCTCTCCCTCTCCCTCTCCCTCTCTCTCTCCCTCATTATTCCTCCTTGACTCTCTCATTGCTCATACATGACCAGCGGCTATCGTTCTTTCTTCCTCCTACTCTTGCCTGTCTTCTGTCATAGCTCCTTTCTCCAGCGTTCACCACATTACCTCGTTATGGCTTAACAGCCCTTATCATTTGTTTTTACTGTTTTGTTCTTACTGTCCTGTATTTGTTACCACTTTAACCCTCTGCAAAACCCTAAATTTTATTTAATTTGCATTTGGGGGAACGATTGCTGGTGTATTTACTTTCCTGTATCTTAGCGGTTCGGCAAAAGTGACCGATATAATAAGTATTAGACTTACAAAGAATAAGTCCCGGGGTCGATTTGCTCAACTAAAGGCGGTGCTCCAGCATGTCAACTAATTGAAACAAGTGAAAGATTAGAAACGTGTATGTATATATATATATATATATATATATATATATATATATATATATATATATATTTAAAATTATTTAAAATTATAATACAGGGTATCAAGAGATACCACCACGCTGAAAAAATAGCAGTCAAATCCTGACTCTAAAACCACAATAAATGTCCGCATGGCACGACTAGCGAAGACGAAGACCAAATGAACCAGTAAAAATAAGATAATTCCAAATCCTGGATTTCTGGCTTTGCAGAGCATTATTATTTATGCAAAGCCAGAAATCCAGGATTTGGAATTATCTTATTTTTACTGGTTCATTTGGTCTTCGTCTTCGCTAGTCGTGCCATGCGGACATTTATTGTGGTTTTAGAGTCAGGATTTGACTGCTATTTTTTCAGCGTGGTGGTATCTCTTGATACCCTGTATTATAATTTTAAATAATTATTACCTTTGATGGTTAAAATTCCCATGCTGACCACTTGATAAGATCGATATTTTAAATATCGATCTTATCCTTATTTATATAAATATATATATATATATATATATATATATATATATATATATATATATATATATATATATATATATATATCCATTACTAGCGACAGAAGCATAAAAGCATACGTCGATAATAACATTCAACGATCCGAATGACCACATGGTAGTTCCTCAAGTTTTGAAGCTAGAGTGTCTTTGCTAGCAAATCCCACTCCTGATTCTCTCTTATAGGTCTCCTCTCTACCGCTCCAAAATAAATGATACCCAGTAGATTTCTCTACGAAATTACCCTTACCATGAATTTTTGTTTCAGCTAACGCTACAACGTCCATTTCATATCGCTGTAACTCTTTTGCAATAAGCCCACATCTTCTCTTTGGACGAGATTTCAGACAATCATTGTCTAATAACATTCGAACATTCCAACATCCTATATTCATTGGCTTGCATCTTAACTTGAATTTACCCAGAGTTGCAAAATGACGACCAGATCAAGGCTGCGGTGCCCTGGGACACCTGACGGGCCAGACCACAGAATAAATGTTCAAGAGCCCGTTTTGCCGTTTGCTTCATTATCAATATGAACTTTCATTGTTTAGATGTGCCTTTTAAAGCTTCGGCCAGCCATGTACATACAAGATGTCTATATAACCGACGTTGGTGTGTTTACGTTCCCGTAACTTAGCGGTTCATACACACGTTACAATGAAGTAGAGAAATTTGAAAAGACAACACGAAACCGGTTATTTCTCAAAATACAATGTTTATATACCAAAAAGATTTTATAACATTTTTCTGACATAATTTAAATATATACTTTAACCATGTAACACAAGTCTTCTGTAGTTTTTTCACTCTTATTATCTTATATATATATATATATATATATATATATATATATATATATATATATATATATATATATATATATATATATATATATATATATATATATATATATATATATGTATATATATATATATATATATATATATATATATATATATATATGTGTGTGTGTGTGTGTGTGTGTGTGTGAGAGTGTGTGTTCATGTAAATCCATCTGTTCGTTCATACACAAATATAAATGAATGTATGTTAGTATATATACGTATGCGCATTTATAACACGCACACACATACATACATGCATACATACACACACACACACATACATGCAATACACACACACATATATATGTGTGTATGTAGATATTTGTGTTCGCACGCACGTATATGTGTGTATGTATGTATGTATTATGTATGTATATGTCTGTATGTATTTAAACGCGTATATATGTATGTTTGCTCATGTGTAGTTGCATTAATGTTGGTGTATTATTTTCTCTTAGTACACGCATCTCAGGTTCACCTTCTCCTTTGCAACCCGGTGTCACACAGGTTTGTTACGTATCTGCGTTCATGAAGTAGAAAAGAAGATTCAGCTGTCAGTCTGACATGTATTTTGCTGAAGTGTCACCGGAATTTTTATATATATTGACGATTCACGTGTTTCTTAGAAATAGGAAATGCTGCAGTGTCTCTTTTAACACATAAACATATTGAATAATATATGGTGTAGATGTAAGTGCTCGAATTTCTGTAATTTTCTTTTACATTTATATACCTAGATAGCGTTATGCATATTAATGGACTTGCGAATGTAGATATATAGAGTGTGTGTGTATATATATATATATATATATATATATATATATATATATATATATACATACATATATATATACATACCCATATGTATATATATATATATATATATATATATATATATATATATAGGTATATATATATATGCATATATATATATATATATATATATATATATATATATATATATATATATATATGTATATGTGTGTGTGTGTGTGTGTGTGTGTGTGTGTGAACATGTGGGTATGTATTAATTATATGCGTGTGTGTGAATATGGATATATATTGCTATATATATATATATATATATATATATATATATATATATATATATATATATATATATATATATAGGCGTAGGAGTGGCTGTGTGGTAAGTAGCTTGCTTACAAACCACATGGTCCCGGGTTCAGTCCCACTGCGTGGCATCTTGGGCAAGTGCCTTCTACTATAGCCTCGGGCCGACCAATGCCTTGTGAGTGGATTTGGTAGACGGAAACTGAAAGAAGCCTGTCGTATATATGTATATATATATATATGTATGTGTGTATGTGTTTGTATGTCTGTGTTTGTCCCCCCAACATCGCTTGACAACCGATGCTGGTGTGTTTATGTCCCCGTAACTTAGCGGTTCGGCAAAAAGAGACCGAAAGAATAAGTACTAGGCTTCCAAAGAATAAGTCCTGGGGTCGATTTGCTCGACTAAAGGCGGTGCTCCAGCATGGCCACAGTACAAAGGACTGAAACAAGTAAAAGAGTAAAAGAGAATATATGATACATACTTAAGTATGTACATTTTATGCAGTCTAAATTGCGTATAGCGTATATATGTGTTTATGTATGTATATGTGTCTGTGTGTGTTTATTTGTACGCGTGTCTGTGTTTGGTGTGTATGTGTGTGTGTGTGTGTGTGTGTGTGTGTGTGCGTGTATCTTGTAAACGTTACTGAGGTTTTTATTAAGTTTAAATAGACGCGTAGGTATTATACTTAAAATACAATATTTATGTTGTAGAGCCGTATCTTTCCTCGAGTTAAAAGACTATAAATATGGGAGAGATAGGAAAATTCATCGCAGAAGCGTCTAGCCAGATGCATTTAGGTTTCGGCACATCATTCGAATGGCGTGTACTTGCAGCTCGCTACATGCTGGGAGGTACATTCGTTGCCTCCGATATAGTAAACGGTGAATAATACATTTACATCATTCAAAGTTGATGCAATTCACTTTTACCATTCTAAACCTCAACTACTAAATTCTCTCTCTACCATCACAGACTACAAACGATATCCTTTTCTAATCTCGGCACAAGGCCCGTAATTTTGTGGGAGGGGGTAAGTCGATTAGATCGACTCCAGTACGCAGCTGGTACTTAATTTATTGACCCCGAAAGGATGAAAGGCACAGTCGACCGCGGTGGAATTTATACTCAAAACGTAAAAACAGTAGAAATACCGCTAAGCATTTCGCCCGGCTAACGTTGCTTATTTCTTTATTACCCACAAGGGGCTAGACATAGAAGGGACAAACAAAGGGATTAAGTCGATTACATCAACCCCAATGCGTAACTCGTACTTAATTTATCGATCGCGAAAGGATGAAAGGCAAAGTCGACCTCGGCGGAATTTGAACTCAGAACGTAATGGCAGACGAAATACCGCTAAGCATTTCGCCCGGCGTGCTAACGTTTCTGCCAGCTCGCCGCCTTGACTACAAATAATAATGTTCGGTTAAAATTCAAATGTCTTGTTTAATAATAGTAAATATAATTTAATAAAACAATAGAGGACTTCCAGTCTAAGTATGCGCTTCAGTGACTTAACAGGAGTATTAAGATAATTGTATTTTCTTCTATATTCTCTTACATATTTCAGTCATTTGACTGCAGCCATGCTGGAGCACCACCTTACGGGGTTTTAATAGAACAAATCGACCCCAGGGCTTACTCTTTGTAAGCCTAGTACTTATTCTTTCGTTTACTTTTACTGAACCGCTAAGTTACGGCGAGGTAAACACACCACCATTGGTTGTCAAGCGATGCTATAGTAAAACACACTTGCACAAGTTGCCACGCAATGGGACTGAGCCCCAAACAATGTGGTCCGGAAGCAAACTTCTAGTCACACAGCCACGCCCGCGTCTATGTTGCATATTTTAATACACAATAATTTCCAATCTATTAACGGTGAAATCTATAGAGATGACGGAAAATTGGCGGTTTATTATTTATTACCATGAGAATGAACAAACAATAACGACATAAATTCAGAAGTCTATAAAATGATTTGGAACTACAAATTACTAGTTATTTTTTTTTTTTTTATAAATTACTAGTTGTTTTTTAATATAGCAAACAGCATTAACGAGTCAAAAATTAAACCATGTGTCACACTAAATCATTCAAAGCGATATATACAAGATAATTCCAACCACACAATGAGAAACTTTATGAAACTGTCCACAAATTTATGAAACAGAATTTTGGCCGTTTCTTATGTAGAACTCTCATTCCATCGTTTAATAAAATGATGTATTAATGCAATACATTCATATGGTTTTAGAGAACACATACCCTATCCCGAAGAAATACTCAAAAAGATCACATGTTTTAGTCAACCGCATTCAGATTAAAGATTCTACTTTCTTGATACACATAAAGAGAAATCGTCTGCCGAAATACACTTAACACAAGCTAATATAAAAACTTTGCTAACAAACTTTCATTAGTTAATACACTAAATAATGAATAATTGAAGTTACCAGAGTCCAGACTGCTTTAACACCTCAAAATACAATTGCCATTCACAAAACGTGTTTCCAGTAAGTGGCAATTGTCTAGAAAAATCAGTTATCTATGCAGCCCAAGTCACAATTAACATTAATCAGAATAGCATAGCTTACATCAGGATTAACAGCAAATCAGTTAAAGATTAGATTTTGTCAGAATAATTATAATCTTAGAACATTACAAAAACGATTCGACATTAGCCTATGTATCTTTTTTTAAACATCTTTTTTAACAATAATTTCTTCTTTGGCATATATTTTTGACAATAATTTAATTTACAATGTAGATTGTGCAGACATAGCAGTATCTGATATACAATCTTATAGATTGTATCTAGAAATAAGCGGAGAACTACATAGCGAGTCAGATAGATAGATAGATAGATAGATAGATAGATAGATAGATAGATAGATAGATAGATAGAGACCGAGAAACAGGCAGACAGATAGACAGGCAGGCAAACAGACAGAAAGACAGATAGATAGATAAATAGATACATTTCTTTTATTAGCCACACAGGGCTCAACGAAGATGGGACAAATACAATGTAGAGCTTTTCTTTTTGGGAGGGGGAAGGAAGGAAAAAAAAAAAAAAAAAATTGGTGGTGTCGATCAAAAGGGATCGTAGGAAGGGAAAAAGGGGCAGTTCGATCAAAAGGGATCGAAAAAAAAAGAAAAGGAAAGGCCGATCAATAGGGATCGTGTATCACACAGTAATGTTCTCGTGTAAAAAGAGGGGAGGACAGTTTAGGTTTAGCCGTGGAAGGAAAAGCCTACGGAAAAGACCACGGTAACCTTGGTCAATATTCTCATTGAAGAAACTATAACAGTAAGTGACTCTCTTTTGCCTTTTTGTTTTATTTATTTTTTCTTGTTCATATGGTTATGCTCAAGATGGCTCCGTCGTTCACACGTGCCATCCTTGCTACATTCACCCATCTTTTTTTGAAGCATTCACTAGACAAGACTTCCCTTTCTACTCTCAACTTCCTCTTCAGGTGATACTTGAAGAAGTTGATGAGAGATTGCCCAGAGAGGAAAGTCTTTGTCTCTAGACCTTTCAGACGCGTCCACCATACACATTCTTTCGCCATAGCCACAAGTACGATGAAAATAGCTCTTCCTTCCCGTTTAAAGGAAGGAGGCGCGACAATATTCACGATAGACTCGGCTGATAGACCGACTCGTCCCACACGCGATAGCAGTTGTTCGACGTAAGCCCACAGCTCGGAAATGGTGGGACACTGTACGAGTGCGTGCAGAACGGTTTCGTCGCTCTGCCGGCATCTCGGACAGGTCGGCCCCGTGTTTCTCGAGCCATGCCTGTAGAGCTTATCCCGAACGGGTAGTGCTTCTCGATAGCACTGCCAGGCCAGGGATCTCTGGAAGTTGTCCATAGGTCCCGGCCCGAAGGTCGTCTTAAACAGGCGGGTCAGGTATTCCTCGTCGACGCCCAGGTTCGCCCCGAGATCGTCGTCGTACCTTCCCTCCACTAATCCACTATAGAATGCGTCAGTTGTGATGCAGTCGCTCAAGGTTGACCCGGGTTGTTGGAGTTGCCGAAGATAAATAGATAGATAGATAGACAGATAGATAGATACAGAGAGACAGGCAGACAGAGAGACAGGCAAACAGACAGAGTGATAGATAGATATCTATTTATATAGATAGATAGATAGATAGATAGATAGATAGATAGATAGATAGATAGATACATTTCTTTTATTAGCCACACAGGGCTCAACGAAGATGGGACAAATACAATGTAGAGCTTTTCTTTTTGGGAGGGGGAAGGAAGGAAAAAAAAAAAAAAAAAAAAAAAAAAAATTGGTGGTGTCGATCAAAAGGGATCGTAGGAAGGGAAAAAGGGGCAGTTCGATCAAAAGGGATCGAAAAAAAAAGAAAAGGAAAGGCCGATCAATAGGGATCGTGTATCACACAGTAATGTTCTCGTGTAAAAAGAGGGGAGGACAGTTTAGGTTTAACCGTGGAAGGAAAAGCCCACGGAAAAGACCACGGTAACCTTGGTCAATATTCTCATTGAAGAAACTATAACAGTAAGTGACTCTCTTTTGCCTTTTTGTTTTGTTTTTTTTTCTTGTTCATAGGGTTATGCTCAAGATGGCTCCGTCGTTCACACGTGCCATCCTTGCTACATTCACCCATCTTTTTTTGAAGCATTCACTAGACAAGACTTCCCTTTCTACTCTCAACTTCCTCTTCAGGTGATACTTGAAGAAGTTGATGAGAGATTGCCCAGAGAGGAAAGTCTTTGTCTCTAGACCTTTCAGACGCGTCCACCATACACATTCTTTCGCCATAGCCACAAGTACGATGAAAATAGCTCTTCCTTCCCGTTTAAAGGAAGGGTGCGCGACAATATTCACGATAGACTCGGCTGATAGACCGACTCGTCCCACACGCGATAGCAGTTGTTCGACGTAAGCCCACAGCTCGGAAATGGTGGGACACTGTACGAGTGCGTGCAGAACGGTTTCGTCGCTCTGCCGGCATCTCGGACAGGTCGGCCCCGTGTTTCTCGAGCCATGCCTGTAGAGCTTATCCCGAACGGGTAGTGCTTCTCGATAGCACTGCCAGGCCAGGGATCTCTGGAAGTTGTCCATAGGTCCCGGCCCGAAGGTCGTCTTAAACAGGCGGGTCAGGTATTCCTCGTCGACGCCCAGGTTCGCCCCGAGATCGTCGTCGTACCTTCCCTCCACTAATCCACTATAGAATGCGTTAGTTGTGATGCAGTCGCTCAAGGTTGACCCGGGTTGTTGGAGTTGCCGAAGAGCAGCGCGACACTCGCGGTGCCATTCGCCCTTCCTCGGCCTCTTCTTGATCCACGACTGCAGTTCGGTCATGGAGACGAGCTGCGGGAAAGCGCGCCGCACAAACGGTGACCACACCTGTTCACCGCTGTCTACGTAGAGCCGGAGATGTCGCAGTCTCAGCGCGTGTCTGCGCATCATCAACCACGGCATGCCCAGTCCTCCTTTTAACGGGTGTTAGATAGATAGATAGATAGATAGATAGATAGATAGATACAGATAGACAGACAGACAAATAGACAGACAGATAGGCAGGCAAACAAACAGACATAGATAGATAGATAGATAGAGACCGAGAAACAGGCAGACAGATAGACAGACAGGCAGGCAAACAGACAGAAAGACAGATAGATAGATAAATAGATAGATAGACAGATAGATAGATACAGAGAGACAGGCAGACAGAGAGACAGGCAAACAGACAGACAGATTGATAGATAGATATCTATTTATCTAGATAGATAGATAGATAGATAGATAGATAGATAGATAGATAGATAGATAGATAGATAGATAGATAAGCCGGTGGGTAGATAGGTAGGTAGGCAGGCAGGCAGGCAGGCAGGCAGGCAGGCAGGCAGGCAGGTAGGTAGATAGGCAGGTAGGTAGGTAGGTAGGTAGGTATGTAGGTAGTTAGGTAGGTAGAGAAAAAAGAACGAGGGAGAAAGGAAAGAAAAGAGGAGGAAGACTATTCACTAGTAAAAAAAAAAAAGAAGTCCCTTCAGATTCACTTTAAGTCAGATGAAGATAAGTGGCTCGAAGGAGTGTGACATGCTACACTAGAAACAAGCCAAAGAGTGAAACGAGAAGACGGTAAGGGATTTGAACAATGAGAGGAAACTCATTTGAATATCGTTCGCTACCTGTCAGAAACGAAACAAAAAGGTGGGTGTAGTTTTATATCGGAGGAATATATCTCGCTTGAAAGGGTCTGTCTCGTAACAACTGGCTTAGCCTCTTCCTCACAGCCACTATTAAGGGTCGTTATATTTCAATGGTGTATTGAAACTGCAATGGAATAAAGAAGGGTACCAGGGCAAGATGTACAGATATCCGTGTGTATTGATGTATTCTATTGTACACACATATGTTGTCGAGCTCTCAAATGTTAAAATTAGAGGAGGGATTACACACACACACACGCACATATACAGAGAAGGGATTACACACACATATATACACACATACGCTCACATATACAAATACAAACGCGAGCGCGCAATCACACATGCACACACGTACAACCAGAAACTTGCTCTCACACATATAAACTCCACACACTCACGTACACATACTCACACACACACACATACTCAGGCGCATACATTCACACAGACATACACACACACGCACTCACACACGCAAACAGACACACAGTCATACACGCATACTCACATACACTCACACACTCACACACAACCATTACATTCACACAGCAATACATACACACACATAAGCATACATTCACACACACACTCACACATGCGCACATACGCTCAAACATATGTATATATACTAGCAAACGCCCCCGTCCTTTGGACGGTTTAACATATAAATAAATAAATAAATAAATAAATAAATAAATAAATAAATAAAATGTGAAAACAGTTTTAAAATATTTCGTAATGCAAATATACGGCCATAAAAAAGTGTGGAAATAAATAGACAAAATGCTTTCATTTTTATAATATTCTCTAACCAAAACCTTCAAACAATTCACACCGAAACACATATAGAAAACTATAGAAACTAATTGATACACAATTACGACATATAAATAGATGATAAATCAAAAAATGTGAAATCCAATAGAAAATATTCTGTATTGACAATATACGACCTTATAGATCAAAAAAATATGGAAGGCCCTAGATACAAAAACATTATGTACATACAACGAATTGGAGAAAAACACGTATAAACGGCAATTTTTCCCGGTTTGTTGAATGACGCGGGAGCTCTGGGCAAAATATTATAGTGCATGACCATCCTTGGCACATAAGTAATGGGTATGCAAAGTTTGGTGAAAATCGGTTGAGAATTGTGGAAATGTATGCGCCAGTCAAAAATCATACTGTGATTTTTATATACTATATACTTTATATATATGTGTGTGTGTGTGTGTGTGTGTGTGTGTGTGCGTGTGTGTGTGTGTGTGTGTGTGTTTGTGTGTGTGTGTGGCCCGTTAGCAAATAAAAAATTAAAGGTAAATCTATTAATAAGGTTACAATATAGTACCAGAATTGCTAGAAACAAGAGTCAAAAGCGACTCAATTAACCACAAAAGCACTAAAGATCAACTAGCTGACGAAAGAGGAAGACAGAGAAAAGTATAGCCAACATATCGTTGCGAGGGACATTCGCAAAAAGGGTTGCAGATATACATATATCACGTGATTTCGAAATCTGAGTTATTTCTCTTAGTTCTCATCAGTGGATCTTACTGCGCCTGCGGGTAAAACTGATTACTCACCTCGTCAACTTGTTAAAATTTGTTAAAACAGAGTCACTTTGGACACTTGTTTCTAACAATGCTGGTACAATTTTGTACCCTTGTTTATATATATATATGTGTGTGTGTGTGTGTGTGTGTGTGTGTGTGTGTGTGTGTGTGTGTGTGTGTGTATGTGTGTGTGTGTGTGTGTGTCTGTATGCATATATATATATATATATATATATATATATATATATATATATATATATATATATATATACATATATATATATACATACATACTTGTGTGTGTGCATGTATGTATATATATATGTATAAATGCATGATTCAAGTTATATAGATGATCCTATTGATTGACTAATAAGATATTTTATAGAGCTTTCGATTTCGAAGATTTTAGATTTAATATTTATTACAGATAAAATTCATGTTTAATTTAATTGTAATCCTATTCATATTATTAGTCAATGAGAAGATATAATGATATATTGCGCCTCGAATTACTGATGATAAATGTAAAATTGGCCGGGAAATATTTATTATTCATAAAGAGTAGTACATTTATGAAGCAATGTTTTTAATTTTCCATAAATGCATATATAAACATACAGATACGCTTATGTGTTTGTGTATGTGTGCTGGTGCCCATAGAAAAATAGAACTCTAATTATGGAGACAATTCTCATATCGCAATACAATGCTAAAATTGACACGTCAACACATCAAAATATTATCATATTCCAAGCTGACACAAAAACAATAAATGAATAAATAAATAAAGATTGAAAAAAAAAACCTAAGGGTCAAAATTTGGCCGCAGCAAAAAATTAACATGTAACTTTTGATGCATTATGTTAATAGCCAGAGCAACCTTTGGCAGCAAATTCTACACGAATTCAATCAGTATATATCAAATACAAATAAATCGATAAGCATATTCAATCCAATTTTTCATAATGAGACTGTGAAGTACTAGAAACCTTTCATGTGTATCTTGGAACTCCACTAATCCAAACCCAAAATATGAAAAATAAAACATAAAAATACAAATGTATGCAATCCCCCCTCTCTCTCTCACACACACACACAAATACATCCATCCATCCATCCATCCATCCATCCATCCATCCATCCATCCATACATACATACATACATATATATATATATATATATATATATATATATATATATATATATATATATGATGGGGTACTGAAAAATCCATGGCTTAAGGGTGTCTCGAAAGGCTTGGTTGAAGGCCCAAACTTCCAAGTTCTTTTACGTGGTTTGAGAAGCTGAGGGATCGCTGCTATAAGTGTGCGAATCTGAGATGGAAATATATTGAATAAAATCATTATTAACTGATCGATTTTAGGTATGAGCAGAATTTAGATTAGAAGAAATAAATTTATCACATATTCCAAATGCTTAAGGTAAATACACTGCAGTTACCGGGGGGAAAAAGTGTAAAAACACGCAGTACGTTCAGTGAAGTCATCTCTCGGGAATCTCGAACATATATGCATATGTGTATATGAGCTTAGGTCTGTTTCGAGTATATATGTATATATATATATATATATATATATATATATATATATATATATATATATATATATATATATATATAAAGTGTAGTATATTGCCACTTAAGTGTGGCTGACCCCTAGGGGTGGATGTTACTGTTGCTTTTAGCCCCAGGAGGACATCTCCTCCAGCTGACTTATCGACACACGACTGTGTCCTGTTTGCCAAGGGTAGTTATCCCTCTCACCAACACCTGCAGCACGAACGGATCCGGATTTCAGGGTTATTTCCCTTCGTCGGCGTCCGATAGCCGCTGACCTTGGTGAGAGAGACAAAAACCTGGCAATCTTATATCTTCTTTTCAAGTGAAATTCTTCACTGATATCGAAAAGGTGAAAACAAGCAATGTTAATTCTCTGAATGAAGTATTAACAGTAACTGCACGATAAAGTGTAGTATATTGCCACTTAAGTGTGGCTGACCCCTAGGGGTGGATGTTACTGTTGCTTTTAGCCCCAGGAGGACATCTCCTCCAGCTGGCTTATCGACACACGACTGTGTCCTGTTTGCCAAGGGTAGTTATCCCTCTCACCAACATCTGCAGCACGAACGGATCCGGATTATTTCCCTTCGTCGGCGTCCGATAGCCGCTGACCTTGGTGAGAGAGACAAAAACCTGGCAATCTTATATCTTCTTTTCAAGTGAAATTCTTCACTGATATCGAAAAGGTGAAAACAAGCAATGTTAATTCTCTGAATGAAGTATTAACAGTAACTGCACGAATAACCCTGAAATCCGGATCCGTTCGTGCTGCAGATGTTGGTGAGAGGGATAACTACCCTTGGCAAACAGGACACAGTCGTGTGTCGATAAGCCAGCTGGAGGAGATGTCCTCCTGGGGCTAAAAGCAACAGTAACATCCACCCCTAGGGGTCAGCCACACTTAAGTGGCAATATACTACACTTTATCGTGCAGTTACTGTTAATACTTCATTCAGAGAATTAACATTGCTTGTTTTCACCTTTTCGATATCAGTGAAGAATTTCACTTGAAAAGAAGATATAAGATTGCCAGGTTTTTGTTTCTCTCACCAAGGTCAGCGGCTATCGGACGCCGACGAAGGGAAATAACCCTGAAATCCGGATCCGTTCGTGCTGCAGATGTTGGTGAGAGGGATAACTACCCTTGGCAAACAGGACACAGTCGTGTGTCGATAAGCCAGCTGGAGGAGATGTCCTCCTGGGGCTAAAAGCAACAGTAACATCCACCCCTAGGGGTCAGCCACACTTAAGTGGCAATATACTACACTTTATCGTGCAGTTACTGTTAATACTTCATTCAGAGAATTAACATTGCTTATATATATATATATATATATATATATATATTCGCTATGATAGATCGCTAGCCACTACACATTTTTTTCTCTCCTTGTTTGTTTGTGTGTTCCGTTCTGTGGAAGAGCATAGGCTTGAAACGTTAAAGACTTTTTCACTTCCCGAGCGTTATACTCATACATCTGTTTGTTGTCTACACCACCTGTATTTGTCTTTTGTTCTTTTGTGAATTCTCCCTATTTATATATATATATATATATATATATATATATATATATATATATATATATATATATATATATATATATATATATATATATATATATATATATATATATATGTATATATATATATATGTGTGTGTGTGTGTGTGTGTGTGCTTTGGTCTATTTCATTAAATATGCATTTATATATTTTGGAAGCATGTGAAACCATATGCATTGTTCCCAATGAGGAAAAGAAGAAAATACAGAGATGATAGAAGTGTAGGAGACCCATGATGAGAGGGGATTGCCGAATAAAATCGAGCAAAATGGTGTTATTGAAGACTTATTTGGGCATAGCTTTTGGGTCAAGCTGTTTGTGTTCACTTAACCGTGACACCAACTATTCTCTTGACAACTTTCCGCGAGTTTTGTTAAAGACGTGATAGGAAAAGACAGGGTTTTCTACAGCCCAGCCATGCGTGCAACATTAAATGATGTTGATATTTATAAAGCAGCGAAGATTTTGAATGCTGCCTATTTTACACACACAAATGCCTTGACGCGATATCCATAGGCATAGAAATTCTGACGTTCATATTTATTTATTCATGCAAGTGTGTGTGTGTGTGTGTGTGTGTGTGTGTGTGTGTGCGTGCGCGTGCGTGCATATGTGCGTGTGTGTGTGTGAGTACATACACATATGCATACACGCATATATATTTACATGAATATTCGATAAATATATATACATGGATATATATATCTATACACACACATATATATGTATATAAATGTTTATATACATATACATATATATATAAATAAAAAAATATATATGCATACATATATATACATATGTATATATATATATTATATATATATATATATATATATATATATATAATATATATATATACATATATATATATATACATATATATATATATATATATATATATATATATATATATATATATATATATATATATTATATATATCTATAATTTATATATACATATGTATATATATATTATGCATATCTATCTATCTATCTATATATATATATATATATTGATATGGTGATGCAAAATGGAAGAATAGAATTCAAAATATGAGTATATGTATATTTTTATTTATTATTTAGCGGAAGCATCTGAATGACATCATGATCCGTGACTTTTGTGAGTTGATAAGTGCCAACGCACGAAACACTCGGATCTGGAGTCACTCTGTTGATTCCGCTATATATATATATATATATATATATATATATATATATATATATAGTCTTTTATTTCTTTAGTCAACCAAATCGATCGACTCCAGGGCTTATTCTTTGTAGGCCTAGTACTTATTCTATCGGCTGTTTGTCAAGCGATGGTGTGGAAGACAAACACAGACACAAATAACAAGCACGTACATACATATATACACATATATATATACGACGGGCTTCTTTCAGTTTCCGACTACCAAATCCACTCACAAGGCTTTGGTCGAAATGAGGCTATAGTAGAAGACAATTGCACGAGGTGTCACGCAGTGGGACCGAACCCGGAATCATGTGGTTGGGAAATAAGCTTTTTACCACACAGCCACTCCTGCGTCTCTCTATCTCTCTCTCTCTCTCTCTCTCTCTCTCTATCTATCTATCTCTCTCTCTTTCTCTCTCTCTATCTCTCTCTCTCTCTCTCTCTCTCTCTCTCTCTATATATATATATATATATATATATATATATATATATATATATATATATATATATATATATATATATATATATATATATATATATATATAAGAATTTAAGGATTGGAGAAAACGCATGTTATAAATGCATACTTTATTCCTACATATGTTTCAAAGGATTACAACCTGTGTGATCCATAGGGATCTTTGATATTAAAATTGTAACCTTCTCATCAGGGAAAGCATGGGAATCATCTTAAACATAAGACATTATGACCGATTATGAAAACAATAGATGGATAAGGTTATGACTTGATTCATTTGAAAAAAACCGTTAGAGAATTGGACGCTGCCGGATAGTGGGTTGAACAACACATACCAATCAATGTGTAAGAGCTAACATGCATACATAAATACACATACACAAACACACACATATATACATGCATACTGATACACACACACACACATATACATATATATATGCACATATACACATACATACACATGTGCACCCGTATATACATATGTATACATATATATACATATATATACACACACACACACACATATATACATATACGTACACACCTATATATGTACACACACTCATACGTCCACATTTATACATATGCACATACGTACCCACACATATACAAATATACACATGTGTGCGTGTCCCCATATACACATATGTATCCATCTACATATACACACATGTATAAATAGAAATATATTCATGCACATACACATAGCTATACATCTACGCCTATTACCTAATCAGATAAACAGATTCGTATATACATATACATACATGAATACAGACGCAAACACACGCATGCACATACATACATACATACAAATACATATACACATACATATATACATATATACATACATATATATATGTATATGTGTGTGTCCACATGTGTATACATGTGTATACACACACACACACACACACACACATATATATATATATATATATATATATATATATATATATGTATATATATATATGTGTGTGTGTCTGTGTATGTATCTGTATGTGTGTGTATGTGTATGTATATATGTATGTATGTGTGTATGGGTATGTGTGTATGTGTATGTGTGTGTATGTACATGTATTTGTGTGTATGTGTATATATATATATGTATAAGAATATATATATATATGTATATATATATATATATATATATATATATATATATATATATGTATATATATATATATATATATGTATATATATATATATATATGTATGTATGTGTATGTGTATGTATATATATATATATATATGTATGTATATGGGTATATAAGTGTGTGGATGAGTGTATCTGTATGTATGTATGTATACGTGTATACCTGTGTGAGGGGGTGTATGTATGTTTGTAAGTATATATATATATATTTATATATATATATGTGTGTATATGTGTACAAATCTACGTATATGTAAGCATGTATAATTGTGTATGTATTTGTATAAAACCATATATATATACGTTATTAAGTTCTGTATGTAAGTGCATATTTCTATATGTATGTGTGTGTATGTATTTATGTATGTATGCGTGCATGTGTGTTTATGTATGTATATGTATGTGCACATGTGTGTATGTGTATATATGTGTATGTGTGTGTGTGTGTGTGTACAAAAAATATATATGTATGTATATGTATGTGTGTGTATATGTATATGTATGCATGCACACACACACATATTTGGATATGTGGATGTATGTATATGGGTGTGTGTATGTATGTATATATAAAACACTTGAGTTATTTTTCTTTTATATATACACATATATATATGTATATGTATGTATATATGTATATATGTATGTGTATATGTATTTGTATGTATGTGCATGCGTGTGTTTGCGTATGTATTCATGTATGTATATGTATATACGAATCTGTTTATTTGATTAGGTAATAGGTGTAGATGTATAGCTATGTGTATGTGCATGAATATATTTCTATTTATACATGTGTGTATATGTAGATGGATACATATGTGTATATGGGGACACGCACACATGTGTATATTTGTATATGCGTGGGTACGTATGTGCATATGTATAAATGTGGATGTATGAGTGTGTGTATATATATAGGTGTGTACGTATATGTATATATGTGTGTGTGTGTATATATGTATATATATGTATACATATGTATATACGGGTGCACATGTGTATGTATGTGTATATGTGCATATATATATGTATATGTGTGTGGGTGTGTATCAGTATGCATGTATATATGTGTGTGTTTGTGTATGTGTATTTATGTATGCATGTACGCTCTTACACATTGATTGGTATGTGTTGTCCAACCCACTATCCGGCAGCGTCCAATTCTCTAACGGCTTTTTTTCAAATGAATCAAGTCATAACCTTATCCATCTATTGTTTTCATAATCGGTCATAATGTCTTACGTTTAAGATGATTCCCATGCTTTCCCTGATGAGAAGGTTACAATTTTAATATCAAAGATCCCTATGGATCACACAGGTTGTAATCCTTTGAAACATATGTAGGAATAAAGTATGCAATTATAACATGCGTTTTCTCCAATCCTTAAATTCTTAAATATACTCAAATACCCAAAATTTCAAGGAGTTCCTGCCTTAAAAACAGGAGCTAACCACAGTTATTTTGTGTTCTTTGCTACATTGGTTTCTATTAACCCATTTATTCTATCAGAAGAATTTTTATTCATTAAGATAGAAGAAATACACATAATTATATATATATATATATATATATATATATATATATATATATATATATACATGTATTTATATACTTGGTTGGTAGGAGTTTGTCATGTGTATACAAGTGTGTGTTTTTATGTGTTTGTGCTACCGTGCGCACGGTTATGCGAATATACAATACATATATATAGAAACCCAATAGTGGATAAAAGCGATGAGATGACATACGCGGGAAAAGCTTCAATGAGAATGAATCGGTCTATTCTGGAGGATATTCGGGCCCGAAACTACCATGGATAAATTCCAGAAATGCATGGACTGGAAATACTACAAAAGAGGACTACCGGTTCTGGTTAAATTCCACAAAGTTGGAAGCATCACCAGGTGGGACTACCTGGGATTCGCGTAGATCAAAGAAAGCATACTGCACGGACTCATGTCGTGTCAGAAGATTACTGACTTGTGTATTTATATAAAAATTGTTTTTATTGCTTGTTAAACGAATCTGTTTGCCAAATCTACTGTAATGATCGCCCATTGCCGACCTTTTACAAGGCAGAATAAGCAGCGTTCCTCTATTTAGTAGCTATGGCAAAAGAGATTGTGATGGACGAGGAAAGATTGAGGAATGATACCGTCTCCTTCGGTCAAGCCTTCATCGAATTTTTAAAGTTCTACTTGGAAAAGAAAGTGAAGTTGGAGAGGGAAGTGCTGCCTCCTAATAAAATAAGATGGGTAACTGTGGCAAGAATGGTTAGGGTAAATGGACCTTATTTAAACTTGCGCCTGTTGGTTGGAGAACAACAATTAGGTGAGGACTCGTGTCTAATGTGGTTAGGTTAATCTTCGATCTGTGAAGTATTTTTTTGCGCGCTAGTTCTACCTGTAACCTTAGGTATCGACAAGTAGTCAATAGTCTTTCACGTGATTAGAACCTTTCTGATAATCTTCCCCATCCCTAAAGGCAAACTTTCTGTAGAAGCTGTACAGGACATTCTGTTCCAATCTCATTCAACTATTTGTCTATATTTCTGCTTACATTCCCAATGCACCAGTTACTATAGGCACAGCCTTTACACTTTTCATATTCCAAACTTGTGCAATTTCAAATTATAAGGGATTTCGACTTAAGGATCAGTCTCAGTCTGCGCAAGTACTCCACCTTAATTTTTTTGTCACTTCTTTCTCCGTCAATTTATCCATTTCCAAAATTCCCAAGTACTTATAGCCCGTCTTTTCTATCTGCTTCATAACCTTCCCCGACAGTATCGATAGCCCGTCCATACATTTGATTTTTGCCTCTCTTCAAGACAAACACACCAGACTTTCTCAGTCCGAACTCCATTCTGATATCAGCACTGAAAGTATAAACTGTATCAACGAGGGAACTGACATGGGCTTCGTCTTTACCATAAAGTTTGAGGTCATCCATGAATAACAAATGGTTGACTTTTTGTTAGCGGTTTTTGAATACATACCCTCACAAAAGCACACACTCACAAACATGCACACACATTTTTTTTTTGCTTTGTTCTGTACAGTCTATAATATTTTTCTTCATAGTAACCCTTGTGGGTAATAAAAAAAATCATTATTATTATTATGCTATTATTACTATTGGGTTGTCCGGAAAGTTCGAGCCGATTTTTAGAGGAAAGAAAAAGGTCAAGAAATACTTGCCATTACATTTTTTAATCAACGAAATATGAACCATTTTGTTGCACAATGCGTCTCCATCTTTCCTTTAACTTGAAAATACCCCCTTCCCAGAATTGAGGTAGTTTCATGGCACCATAAATCGGCACGAACTTTCCGGACAACCCAATATCATTATTATTTTTATTATTATTATTATTCAGTAGTTTTATTTTTATAACGTACTTTCACTTCACTACCGAGCGCAGCTCTGTGCGCCTTGGGTATGTGCTGTGGTTTGCTGTGGTGCTCTTATGTTTACTGTATTGAAAGTGTTTTGCGTAGAATGTGTGCAGTACCCAGTAGTGCAATTTTCTGTATGTTATATATATTTGTAAGTCCTGGTGTTTTTGTTATGTATTTGTCTGAATATATTTTTATTATACCTAAGGCACCTACTATGATAGGAATTGTTTCTGTTTTTAGATTCCACATTCGAGTTATCTCTATTTCCAGGTCTTTGTATTTTGAAAGTTTTTCCATTTCTTTTAGAGAAACGTTGTCATCTGCTGGTATTGAAACATCAATTAGAAGGCATTTTTTTCCTTCATGATCTTTGACAACTATATCTGGTCTATTTGCCTTAATTTCTCTATCTGCGTGTATTGGCATATCCCAGAGTATGGTTGCTTTCTCGTTTTCTGTGACCTTTTCTGGCGTGTGTTTATACCATCTTTTTTCTGTTGCTATTCCATAATGTTGGCATAGCTTCCAGTGTATATAGGTCCCAGCTCTGTCGTGTCTGTGAATATATTCCTTCTTAGCCAGGACTGGGCAGCCAGAGATAATATGATTTATTGTTTCTTGTCGATCTCCACATATTCTACAGTTACTTGTTATATTTCTTTTCATTATGTGTTTTTGGTAATTTCTGGTGGGGAGGCTTTGGTCTTGTGCAGCAATTAAAAATCCTTCAGTCTCTGCTTTGAGTCCTGAGCTTCTCAGCCATTGCTGGGATTTTTCTCTGTCTATTTCTTTCGCATTTAGTTTAGCCCAGTATTTACCATGTAGGGGCTTTTCTTGCCATCGTTTTATCATGGTCCGTTGCTGTTCTAGTTTTAGTTTGGATTTCATTTGTTTTATAGCTTTTGTTGTTTCTTCTTCTTCTTCTTCGTATTTGTTAGGTAGATTGATTTCTTGTTTGTATTTGTCAGCTTCCTTAAATACTGAAAACAGTTTTTTGTTTTGCTCGTGTTTTGTGGCTATTTGTATTAGTTTCCCTTGCTTCTGGAGTAGGTATTTTTGCAGTCCTATGGTGGTTATTTTATAATAGTTTTCTAGCTGTATAAGACCCCTGCCACCTTCTGTGCGTTGTATATATAGCCTTTCTATGTCAGATTTTGGGTGGTGCATCCTATATCCTGTCATTATTTTTCTTGTTTTCCTGTCTATTTTACATAGTTCGTTTAGTGTCCAGTTAAGGATGTTGTAGCTGTAGCTTATAACTGGGACAGCTAAAGTGTTGATACCCATTATCTTGTTTTTAGCATTGAGCTCTGTTTTTAGTAGTGATCTAACTCGTCTATAGTACTCTTTCTTTATTTTTTCTTTCATTTGTGTATGTTGTATCCTATCTAGTTCATTGACTCCTAAATACTTATATGGTTGGCTTTCGTCTAGTTCTCTTATTTCATTGGCTTTATCTAGTGTTATATTGCTACTTTTAACTAATTTTCCTCTTTTCAGGGTTGCTTTGGCACATTTTTCTAATCCGAATTTCATTTCTATTTCCTTGGTAAAGCCGTGTACTGTCTGTAGTAGTGTTTCTAGCTCTTTGTCGTTTTTTGCATATAATTTTAGGTCATCCATATATAGAAGGTGGTTGACTGTTTTTCCATAGCATTTGTAACCGCATCCAGTTCTATTTAGCAATTCTGTTAAAGGTGTGAGTGCCAGGCAGAACAGGAGTGGAGAGAGCGTGTCTCCCTGGAATATTCCTCTTCTAATGGGGATGGCTTTCGTTTTCACAAGTCCCTCTTTTGTTTGGAGCTGTAGCACTGTCTGCCATTTGTTCATTGAGTGCTCTATGTATTTTATGATAATTGGTGCCACCTTGTTTATGGCTAGTGTTTCCAGAATCCACGTGTGGGGAACACTGTCGAAAGCCTTTTGGTAGTCCACCCAGGTCATACTGAGGCCTTTCTTCTTTCTGCGGCTGTCTTCAGTTATGGCTTTATTGATCAATAATTGATCTTTACAGCCGTATGAGCCCTTGCAGCATCCCTTCTGCTCTTCTGGAAACAGGTTGTTATTTTCCAGGTGTTTACTCACTCTCTGCGATATTATTGCAGTAAAGGCTTTGTAGATCGTAGGGAGACAGGTTATTATTATTATTATTATTATTATTATTATTATTATTATTATTATTATTATTATTATTATTATTATTATATTTAAATAGTTTATCGAACTCTGTGAGACAAAGCACCGATGTTACCTATCGCACCAGGTCCAACGTCTATCACTGTGCAAGAAATTTAACTCCATGTGCTGAAGGCTTTGATAGTTATTTAAATGTAACGTTACAAGCTTCTTTGACTGGGTCATGCTGACAGCAGCTACAATAATAATATGAACTCAGTATGTTGTTGGATACGAGACATATCAAGTATCGTTTGTTGTACTGACCGAACAAAAAAACCTTGTAGATGTAATTTTTAACAGACATGCAGACACACAGACACACACACACACAGACACACGCACACACAGACACACGCACAAACACTAAAATACGACAGAAAACAGGATACCATGTGAGTGCTAAGTTAGGGCTAGGAGAACAACGTGATTATGTTACTGAATAAATAATACTGCCATATATTTGAACAGAAGAGAAAACTAACATATATATATATATATATACACACACACACATAGGCACACATAATCACGCACGCACACACATACACAGACATAGATAAATACATACATTCATGCACAAACACACACACACACCACACACTCAAACACACACACGTATACATACGTATATGCCCCCTTATTCTAATTTAACTTACTTAATAAACTTCATCATTTTTGGTTGATGGTAATTAAAAAACCTGTCAGACTGCTCAAGCTGCGTTCTGGCCTAAAACTCGCAGCAAAAGTCCATTGTCATTGAGATTAAATCCAAGCTGGTAAAGTATTTCTCTGGTACTATTTCAAGATTGAAATAAAGCTACTGACTTTTTCTTCCACGCAAAGTATGACTACATTTTACTATTATATATATATATATATATATTGTGTCACCTGAGCTGTATAAGTTCCCTGTTCACACACTTAACACCTCGCAGGCGTATTCCATCTAGCAATAACAATGTGACATAGAATGACTTAGATTAGTGTCTCCCATACTATTGGACACAATAAACCCAAAGTTTCTTAGAAATAATACATTTCTAAATCTCTCAGAGAGATTTATACAGTAGTGATACGGTGAAGTAGTTATATGCTGTCAACTTAATGTGACAGTCCCCTGAAGGGAATAATACTACTGTTGGTTAGACCTAGGAAGCTGCACCACTTCCTGTCGGCCTTGATACATTTTCTGTGTCCTTATGTTTATAAGAGGAAGACAAGTCCCTCCAACCCAGATTAGCCTGCATCCAGAGGCATGTTTCTGAGTCTTTGACTCAGACTGATGCCGAGCATATCTGTGGAAATATATTGTAGTAGAAGAATTAGCAGTTTGACTGGCATTTCTAAATTTCGGAATGTGGTGAAGGAACTTTTGCTGATCCCTTAATTATGTTTATAATTATAAAAAAACATTTTGTACAAGTTTTTACCGATAATGGTTTTTTTTCCATACCGAACTACTTCCTAAAACCATTAATTATTAAATTAATAATTCTTTAACCTATATCTATAATGATATATATAAATATATATATATATATATATATATATATAGTTATTAATATTTCTAAGTCTCTCTAAAGGAGACTACGACAGCGGTACTGGAAATTAATAGTTATCGCCAAGCCAACATGGCAGTCCCAAAGTTAGGACGAAAGCTGCCGTGAATTAGCTCCAAGAAGCCATCGCCTCTAGCTAGCTATGTGACACACGAAACCTGTGTCCTTTATAACCTTCGAACAGGGGAGGTCAGCAGTGTCCCCCTGCTGGTTTGGCATCTGCAGACTAGTTTCAGGGTGTTGCCCCTTG
This sequence comes from Octopus bimaculoides, assembly GCF_046866305.1. Classification (NCBI taxonomy): domain Eukaryota; kingdom Metazoa; phylum Mollusca; class Cephalopoda; order Octopoda; family Octopodidae; genus Octopus; species Octopus bimaculoides. Next base: position 30,011,493 of record NC_142928.1, read on the forward strand.
TCAATGCAGAGCAGCCAAGCCCTAGCCAGGCAGCGCTGCCGACTATCTGTTCGAAAGTTATTTATCTAATTTCAGTGGAATCTATCCACTGGTTTTCAGAAATAGAGTTATTAATATTTCTAAGTCTCTCTAAAGGAGACTACGACAGCGGTACTGGAAATTAATAGTTATCGCCAAGCCAACATGGCAGTCCCAAAATTAGGACGAAAGCTGCCGTGAATTAGCTCCAAGAAGCCATCGCCTCTAGCTAGCTATGTGACACACGAAACCTGTGTCCTTTATAACCTTCGAACAGGGGAGGTCAGCAGTGTCCCCCTGCTGGTTTGGCATCTGCAGACTAGTTTCAGGGTGTTGCCCCTTGTCAATGCAGAGCAGCCAAGCCCTAGCCAGGCGGCGCTGCCGACTATCTGTTCGAAAGTTATTTATCTAATTTCAGTGGAATCTATCCACTGGTTTTCAGAAATAGAGTTATTAATATTTCTAAGTCTCTCTAAAGGAGACTACGACAGCGGTACTGGAAATTAATAGTTATCGCCAAGCCAACATGGCAGTCCCAAAATTAGGACGAAAGCTGCCGTGAATTAGCTCCAAGAAGCCATCGCCTCTAGCTAGCTATGTGACACACGAAACCTGTGTCCTTTATAACCTTCGAACAGGGGAGGTCAGCAGTGTCCCCCTGCTGGTTTGGCATCTGCAGACTAGTTTCAGGGTGTTGCCCCTTGTCAATGCAGAGCAGCCAAGCCCTAGCCAGGCGGCGCTGCCGACTATCTGTTCGAAAGTTATTTATCTAATTTCAGTGGAATCTATCCACTGGTTTTCAGAAATAGAGTTATTAATATTTCTAAGTCTCTCTAAAGGAGACTACGACAGCGGTACTGGAAATTAATAGTTATCGCCAAGCCAACATGGCAGTCCCAAAATTAGGACGAAAGCTGCCGTGAATTAGCTCCAAGAAGCCATCGCCTCTAGCTAGCTATGTGACACACGAAACCTGTGTCCTTTATAACCTTCGAACAGGGGAGGTCAGCAGTGTCCCCCTGCTGGTTTGGCATCTGCAGACTAGTTTCAGGGTGTTGCCCCTTGTCAATGCAGAGCAGCCAAGCCCTAGCCAGGCGGCGCTGCCGACTATCTGTTCGAAAGTTATTTATCTAATTTCAGTGGAATCTATCCACTGGTTTTCAGAAATAGAGTTATTAATATTTCTAAGTCTCTCTAAAGGAGACTACGACAGCGGTACTGGAAATTAATAGTTATCGCCAAGCCAACATGGCAGTCCCAAAATTAGGACGAAAGCTGCCGTGAATTAGCTCCAAGAAGCCATCGCCTCTAGCTAGCTATGTGACACACGAAACCTGTGTCCTTTATAACCTTCGAACAGGGGAGGTCAGCAGTGTCCCCCTGCTGGTTTGGCATCTGCAGACTAGTTTCAGGGTGTTGCCCCTTGTCAATGCAGAGCAGCCAAGCCCTAGCCAGGCGGCGCTGCCGACTATCTGTTCGAAAGTTATTTATCTAATTTCAGTGGAATCTATCCACTGGTTTTCAGAAATAGAGTTATTAATATTTCTAAGTCTCTCTAAAGGAGACTACGACAGCGGTACTGGCCAGGGCTTGGCTGCTCTGCATTGACAAGGGGCAACACCCTGAAACTAGTCTGCAGATGCCAAACCAGCAGGGGGACACTGCTGACCTCCCCTGTTCGAAGGTTATAAAGGACACAGGTTTCGTGTGTCACATAGCTAGCTAGAGGCGATGGCTTCTTGGAGCTAATTCACGGCAGCTTTCGTCCTAATTTTGGGACTGCCATGTTGGCTTGGCGATAACTATATATATATATATATATACATATATAAATATATATATATATATATATATATATGTATATATATATATATATATATATATATATATATATATATATATATATATATATATATATATGTATATATATATATATATATATATTTATATATATATATATATATATATATATATATATTTGCTGAAAGTTTTAAATAGATGGATATTTTACATATATTGTTTTATTTATTTATGCGCCCTTTTAAAGCCTAGCCAGGTTGATGGAACCGGTTTCCCGGTTTCTATGGCGTATGTGTGTCCCCCCAATCCCCCACAAACTGGACGGGACCCCAGTCCATCGCAGTGTTACTCACGAAACAGGAAGAAAGAGTGACAGTTGAAGCAAAAGAGTATAACAGGTGTCGCTTCCACCCTCTGCCAGAACCTCGAAGAGCTTTAGGTTTTATCGCTCAATAAACACACACAACGCCCGGTCTGGAAATGGAAGCCGCGAGTCCGCGAGTCCGCTACCCTAACCACTGGGCCATTGCGCCTCCACATGTGACCTTTTAACGCTTAGCCAGGCTCATGGGCCCGGTTTCCCGGTTTCAATGGCGTATGTGTACCCCAGCTGGACGGGACGACAGTCCATCGCAGCGTTACTCATTTTCGCCAGCTGAGTGGACTGGAACAACGTGAAATGAAGTGTTTTGCTCAATAACACAACGCGTCGCCCGGTCCAGGAATCGAAACTACAATCTTACGATCATGATGCTAACACTCTAACCACTAAGCCACGCGCCTCCACATTTTACATATATACATACAAATAAATTTCGGACTGTGCATGGATACGTATATGCGCACGCATAAAGCAATACATACCATTACTTATACACTTTCATAATAGTCAAAAATCATTTGTATACATATTGAAATTCATATACATATTTACATACAGACACATTGATACACATATATAAAAATACATGCAGGTATGCCTCTCTTCTTTTCTCTTTCTCTCCTCTCTCTCCAGAGAATCATATGCATATTCATATATATACATATAAATGTGCGTGTGTGTGTGTGTGTTTCATACATGAATACATGTATACATATATGCAGAAATACATATATCTATACATATAGATTTTGCTAAGATGGAAACAACTGTCTGAGAAAAGCAGAGAAGTTATATAACGAAAAAACTGGTTCAAAATAATGAAAGGATGCAGAGGAAAATATAGAGTTCGTTGCCATGTTTCTATAACATGAACATTCTGGCAGGAATCTGGTTCAATTGTCATATGTGCTTGAACGGATATCCGCATTAAGATACATCTACGTACGTTCTCTTGAGGCAAACACATGCTGCAACTCTAATCGCTAATGGCCATATATAGCATGTGTGTGTGCATATTGATGTAGGTATGTATGTATTTTTGCATGTGCGTTGGTGTATATATATATATATATATATATATATATATATATATATACGAGCGACCGGGAGAGGCTAATTTGTTAATTTGTGTGCATTGGTTTGTGTACGACAATTCTTGTACTCCCATATAAACTTTGTATTTACGTTTAATATGACGTGTGCTTGTGTGTGAATGCATGTGTAAATATATATGTATGTACGTATGTATGTACGCATGTATGTATGTATGTATACATGCATGTATGTACATACATACATGTATGTATATATATATATATATATATATATATATATATATATATATATATATATATATATATATATATATATATATATATATATATATATATATATATATATATATATATATATATATATATACGTGGAGTCGCGTGGCTTAGTGGTTAGGGGGTCAGCATCATGATCGTAAGATTGTGGTTTCGATTCCTGGACCGGGTGACGCGTTGTGTTCTTGAGCAAAACACTTCATTTCACGTTGCTCCAGTCCACTCAGCTGGCAAAAATGAGTAACGCTACGATGGATTGGCGTCCCGTCCAGCTGGGGAGCACATATGCCACTGAAACCGGGAAACCGGGCCCATGAGCCTGGCTAGTCTTTAAAAGGGCGCATTTATTTATTTTATACATATAAACATATACATATATATGTATACGTATACATATATATGTGTATATATACACACACATACATATATATATATATATATATTATTTTGTTTAAAAGAGTTCCAACACTGTCTGTTTTTTATGTTTTATTTATATTCCTGCAGAACCAATGTGGGGTATAGAATATGGAATATACAATATATAATATAATATACAATATATAATATAAAATAAAATAAAATAAAGATGGATGGCACCATGAAAGAAAGTATTGAATGTAGATGAAATTTTGAGTGTTCAATATAAAGGATCAAATATATAAATATATAAATATAAATATATAAAGGCGACTCGAGTTTCAGGGCTATTTCCCTTCGTCATGGCCGGTATGACAGACTTTAACAGACTGTAATAAGTTGGCTGGTTTTCTGTCTTTTATACCAATTCCTTTGGACGGCAGCAGTAGGTGTTTGGCTATTTTTAGAATTGATGTCAAATCTATTTTTAGAAATGATGATATTTTAATTTATTGTTTTGTGTGGGTTGTAGGGATAAGATTTTTAAACCCCAGTAGGTGTTTGGCTGTTCTTAGAAATGATGCCAAATCTATTTATAGAAATGATGATATCTGAGAGATTTTTTGTGTTTTGGTTACAGGGATAAGATTTTTAAACCCCAAGTAAGATGGATTTAATCATTGTTTGTTAAGAGTGGGTTTGAATTTCTTAATAAAGTCCTTTTCTTTGCATTTTCTTTCAATTTCATTCCGGTTGTAAAGTTTATGGAATGGAAATATAATAAAAGTTTGATGACCACATGTTGCCAGATGGTTACTCAGTGGTATTTGGCGGACTTCTGGGTTTTTAATCTGTTGTCGATGTACCCGTGAGCGTTCCGATAGTGCATTACCTGTCTGGCCAACGTACAGTTCTTCACAATTAGGGCATTTGATGCAGTAGATTAGATTTCTACTTTTGCAGTTCATGTTCGCATTGGTGAATATTTTCCCTGTTTTTGTGTTCATATATGGGCCGGTATGGATTGATCGGCATGTGCCGCATCGGCTATCATTGCATTTGGATACAGTGAATGTCTGATCTTTGTTGCTGAGGTCAAACCTTGCTTTTGTTAATAGTCTTTTCAAGTTTTTAGGTTGTCTCTTACTGAGAGTTATATTGAACTAACTATTTTATATCAAAATATATTTGCGACCTTTTATAACGAGGCAATTTATAGCTAATTTTCAGTTAGTTGGTATGGTACATGTTCAATACGTGTATCGAACGTACCATCCAATATCGCCGGCTTGCCGCCTCTAATACCAGTCAGTATCATGTGTTATACATAAGTGACAAGTGTTTCTTTACTATCTCGTTAAACTTTTATCAATTACGAAAGATTTATAACCCTCCCGATGAATACGAAAGATAAAAGCAGTGACGAAACTGAGTTAGGTTTAACTCTGCCAAAGAGAAGAATTAAACAATATAATCATAAATTATTGAACAAACTTTTATTGGATTCTCGATTTTCATCAAGGTTAGAACCAAGTAAAATAATATCGAAAGAGCTTACTGTAAATTTTGTCGTTGTGAAATTCAAAGCAGTGTAACTCATCTGGAGAGGCGCGCAAAAATGGATAAACGTATTTAAAATGTTAATTCAGAAAATAAAAGTGGAAAACTGACCGACGATTTGAAGCCTACAACTTCTGTTCATATTACAAACGTGGCAGCTGCGGAGCTTAGGCTTTGTTCCTTCACTGCAGAACATAACTTACCAGCAAGACTCATGGATCATTTACCTAGATTAATTCAGAATGTGTGTCCTGATTTCAAAATAGCTAAAGATATTAAATGTGCAAGAACCAATGCTACTCAAATATATAAATATGTTTTAGGCCCTTATTACTTTGAAAACCTCATTAATAGAGTTCAAGTTTTCGCACAAACTTCACAATTCTATCATATGTACTGTTAAGGGAATACTTAGCAATTAAAAAAAAAATAAAAGAAATTGTGAAAAATAAAGATCGACATGAAATTAACATCAATGATCCATCGGTGTATCTTCTCATAACTGAAATTTCCAGACAAGCAAAATTTGAAAGCATTAACATAAAGAAAATTCATATATTAGTACAACTGAATTGAAACAATTTCATCTGAAAACATTAAATATTTATGTGCGCATTGGGAAGGAATTTTTCAGCGCTTCTTTTCACATGATTTCTTCTGTAATCTGAAGCTTCTAGAAGCACTAGACCCAGTTAGTATTCGTGATTGCAACGGTCCAGGTTCAATTGTTCCTCTGACATGTAAATTTTCAAATATTGTACAGGAGAGTCAGATTGAAGCTTTTAATAAAGAATGGAGAGAACTTAAACTTCAAGATAACAATGACATAATTGAAGCTACCAAACCAGACGATTATTGGTAGAGATGAAACTCGTTATCTGGTCCTATCATACTTTATGCTTCAGCTCCAGTCATTCCCACATTCTTCAGCTGCAGCCGAAAGAATATTTTCAGTCCTAAATAACATTAAAGTCAAGAATAGGTCACAACTGCATACCTAAACAATCAATGCTCAGCTACATTCAAAAAGTTTTCTTCGTGATGTAAACTGCACAACTTATACACTCGATACAGAGCTTTGTGCTAAATTAAAAGGACAAGGACATTGGTACAAAGAGGAACCTCACTCTGTTGATGACACAGCCTTCTAATTATAAAGTAAGTACATTAAATATGTGTAGGTTACTTTAAAATAAACACGAGTTTATATGCTAATCTAGGTTGTTCCGCTAACGATAGCTGACCTTGCAAAATATTTTATTTTGCTAAAATAGCTTGAAACCTGGTTCGGAAAATAGATTGGTAAATGTTTTTATTTTTCATTCCCTTTCGAAATTATCCCTAATTGTGGTATAGAGTTTTTGGCTGCTCATTTTGGCGGGTTAGATGTCCTAATATAGGCATCTCTGTATTTTAAATGAATAATATATAGTCTATTGACTAAGTTTTTCTTCTCGCTAGACCACTGGTAGTAAATAAAATTTCTAAAATTTTTTTGCTACCCTGTGATTTATTAATATATATATATATATATATATATATATATACGACGGGCTTCTTTCAGTTTCCGTCTACGAAATCCACTCACAAGGCTTTGGTCGGTTCGAAGCTATAATAGAAGACACTTGCCCAAGGTGCCACGCAGTGGGACTGAACCCGGAACCATGTGGTTGGTATGCAAGCTACTTACCACACAGCCACGCAAAAGCTAACCATTGCTTTTTATATTTCAGATAAATTATACAAAACGCTATTTTTTTAGCTTGAATATTTAATAATATCCAATTCGTTTACTGGTTTGATGGTATTGGTCAAAGTTAAAGAGTTGAGAAAAGATCTTTTTTGAAAGCTTAACGATCAATAATATCAAAGTAGACAAACCTATGATATTGCTAATCGTTATCATTACTATATCATTCGTAACTGCCCCATAGGCAATATTATATGTTTTATTCATACAATCGAGTTTAGAATATGCTTAGTATTAAGTCGTAGTCTTTGCTAGATTAGAATAACTACAGTCATGTGTTTCGATGAAAATTAGGTTTACTATATTTGGGGATAAAATGTGATTCACGGGAGTCAGATATTATACTCTGTCCTCTACGTTAAGGGTGATAGGATTATGTTTAGCATCTAGAATAATAGAATTGCATGTCTTCTTGTCAATTTTGCAAAAAAATATTGGTAAATATTCTGCATGTGCTTTTATCAACATAATTATGATGCTTTGTTCTTACGAACATGATTTTTGGAATCACGTGAAGGGAGTTCTTGTTTAAGGCACTTTGAAGGCGATGGTTTTGTATCATACCCTCTTTTCCAAACTGGAGAGATTTCTTGAACGGCTATAATTCTTTAGTTCTTTAATAGCTTCAGGGTTTTCTACTTGATTGACATGCGAATTTATAATATCTGTCATTTCTCAGCGTATCTTTGCCAAGAAAATAAGCACGCCACTTCATTCTTCTTATGAAAACCCGTTTTTGACTCAAGATTTCCAGTTGCTGGAATGAAAAGGACTTGCTCTGAATAAAACCATTATATATTTCGTTATTGTATGTATGTGTGTGCATATTTCCATCAATTTTGTGTGTATTTCTATAAATTTTCTGCTTATATATGATGTACGCAAAAATAATGCTTGAAAACTTAACCAGCGGGTTCTAACTAATTCAGGTAAACAACAATAACATGTTCTTCGTGACCTCTGCTACGGACAAAACTAACCCCGAAGTAAAAACGCTATAATTGTAAAAAGAAAAATCGAAAGCATTCCAGAACACTCCATCTGTTTATTATGTGGGTGAGGCTATGGCTGTTGATGCAGCTTTGCAAATACGTAGAAAGACTGTTTATACCAGAGGTCACTGACAAGAAACGGGAATATTTTACGATGAGAAACACCTGAAGTGATGTTAAACCTCTCTAAGTTATATATCCGAAGTAGATCTTACCACTGTTAACAAATCTAGTTTACTCGTATTCCAAAATATTCTTTTTCTTTCACGAGATTGAAAAATAACATTTTTTTCAGATTAATTAACCTCCATCAAAAGGTAGAAATATCTCAGTGAAACTTGTCATCGAATTGCTGATTGTTTTCATATATCACATACAAACATCTTTGAAAAATATCAAAACATATTGGATAGTGTAATGCTAGATACAGTGTATTTCAAAAAGACAACAAAAAGATGTGTTAGTCACAGTTAAGATGACTTTTGACTAGAGATATGCTTAAAGATGACCTGGGGCCGAGGTCTAAACAACAATATCTTCATCGAAACATATTTCTACATAAACTTTCTCTCCTCTTTGGAACACCAATATTTGCGTTTCGCCATTATGCTTATATAGTAAACATTTGATTAATTTTTCTCAAATTCTGGTACACAAGAAGGACTAAATATGTTGAAAGGTAAGTATTGTCAAACTATCTTGCCTTCAGGGTCTATACTCCATTTAAAAGCTTACATCTATATGAAAGACTTTCAAATCTATTTTCCAGTTAAAAGCTTACATTTATGTAAAAGGAAAAAAACTTTCAAAATAACCTACGAAACTCTAGCAAATTTTCTCATGGTATTATTAAATGGTGTTTTGTTTTACTATACCTAGCACTAAATAAATCAGCAGTAAAATGCCCAAATTAGTACAGCCTTAATTCTCATCACATTGCCACTTCATGAATTAGCAATGCTAAATAGGTAAACAAATATTTTCTCTAAGTTATACAGCAGAGGCGGTTATGCACCATTTTACATTCCGCACTGAAAGTGATGATACACCATGGTTTTTAGCTAAGTTTGCATATATATATATATATATATATATATATATATATATATATATATATATATATATATATATTTATATATATACGGTATCGTTTGGTCGATCTTTCTTGAACGATCTTCACTCGATCAAAGAACTCATAACCACCACATATAGCGTTTGGAAGCTCAACAGAGGAACACCCCTTGTACATAGACAAGTTACCAACGAAGACTTGGCAGCGACTTTGCCTTTCACCCTTTCGGGTCGATTAAATAAGTACCAGTTATGCACTGGGTTCGATGTAATCGACTCAATCTCTTGTCCTTATTTGTCCTCTCTATGTTTTGCTGCACTGTGGGGAATAAAGAAATAAATATTTCTTCACTTGAATTTGTCGATACCAGTGAACATTACGAACATTTTAAAATAGAAACTTTCTTCTAGACCAGCTTACTTTCATTATTGCTTTTATTATTCTTATTGTTCTTCCTACTGTTAGTCTACTTTTATCCGTTTCCTTATGTATCTGATTTATGATGCAGTTTCTATACAAAACGTTACGTATACATACGCACACATATGGCCCCTTTTCTTTCAATCTTTCTCTCTTCATATACATACATACATACATATATATATATATATATATATATATATTTATATATATATATATATATATATATATATATAAATGTATGTATATATATATATATATATATATAAATGCATGTATGTATATATATATATATATATATATATATATATATATATATATATATATATATATATATATAAATGTATGTATATATATATATATATATATATATATATATATATATATATATATATATATATAAATGCATGTATATATATATATATATATATATATATATATATATATATATATATATATACACACACACACACATATGCTTTTGTGTAGCAATAAAAATATTCGAAATGAGAAATAAACAAAAAAATAAACCCGCTATGCTGTCAACATGAATGTTTAAGGGCTTCAGATGTTATTGTATCAATATGTTCGCCAGTCTATTGGCTGCTAGATTGTGATATGTTTGTAAGATACCAAACTCTAATCTTTACTAGTTATACACGCTTTTTACATTATTCTCTCTTTCGCTTCATAAAATCTTCCTCTCTCTCTCTCTCTACCTCCATCTCTTTGTTTTATATTATCTTATTCTATTTGTCTTTGTAATTCTTCCCTAAGTTCCCATATTCTTTATCTCTATATATTTATCACTTATTCTAACTAATAAAACATGGACAAATTTTCTTTTTCCCTACTGTCTCTTAGTTTCTCTAGTTTTCTCTTTCAAGACCGCTCACATAGATATTCCCCCTCTCCCTATCCCTTTGTTTCTATCCCTCTCTCTCTAATGTCTAGTTTTAAGATTCTATAATACCCTGACACAAACTTTCACGCGCGAAGACATTCTTCCACACTAAGATTAATGTGAGTATTGGTCCTCCTAGAAATAGCGGCAAAATTACCCTCAAATAACACTATATATTTATAGATATTCTCAGGTAACAACTGGAATTCATTTGGAAATGTTTTGGCTCGCTTAGATTTGGAATTAAGGCTAAATTACAACAACATATGTACTTGATGGTGGAGGCGTAACGGCCCAGTGGTTAGGGCAGCGGACTCGCGGTCATAGGATCGCGGTTTCGATTCCCAGACCGGGCGTTGTGAGTGTTTATTGAGTGAAAACACCCAAAGCTCCACGAGGCTCCGGCAGGGGATGGTGGCGAACCCTGCTGTACTCTTCCACCATAACTTTCTCTCACTCTTACTTCCTGTTTCTGTTGTGCCTGTAATTCAAAGGGTCAGCCTTGTCACCCTGTGTCACGCTGAATCTCCCCGAGAACTACGTTAAGGGTACACGTGTCCATGGAGTGCTCAGCCACTTGCATGTTAATTTCACGAGCAGGCTGTTCCGTTGATCGGATCAACTGGAACCCTCGACGTCGTAAGCGACGGAGTGACAACAACAACATTTATAGATATTCTCAGGTAACAACTGGAATTCATTTGGAAATGCTTTGGCTCGCTTAGATTTAAATTTAAGGCTAAAGTACAACAACATATGTACTTGATATAACAGATATAACGCACACATAAATATTTACACACACACACACATGGAAATATATTCAATAATATATATAGTAGTTAAAGCATTGGGCTCACAATCATGAGGTAAGAAGTTCGATTCTTGGACCAGGCTGTATGTTGTGTTCTTGAGCAAGACACTTTATTTCACGTTGCTTTAGTTCATTCAGCTGTGGAAATCGAGGTGCAACAGTTGGTACCAAGTTGTATCGGCCTTTGTTTTTCCCTTGGATAATATCGGTGGCGTAGAGAGGGGTGGTTAGTATGCATGGCTGACTGCTTGTCTTCCATAGACAACCTTGACCGGAATTGTGCCTCGGAGGGGAACTTTCTTGGTACAATTCCACGGTTATTAATGACCGAATGAGGTCCTTACCCTTTACGCACAAGTTTAGCTAACTGTCGAGAAAAAAGAGTACTCGATACTACAGTAAGTTTTAATAATGTATTTTATTTTGATCGTATCAGCATCTTGCTACTCTGAGTTTCACCCGTAGGAGCACAGGATATTCAGCCAACTTATCAGTGATAATTTTTCCTGAACATCCTGTGCATCTACTGGTAAAAGTCAGAGTAGCATGATAAGGACTTGACTAAAATAATGAGGGTGTATGTGTGTGTGTGTGTGTGTGTGTGTGCGTATATGTTTAGAAATATGTATATACATACATGTGTTAAACTTTTGATAGACGTATACTTTTCCATAAATTGTCCGTAATCTTCCTTCAATTATTCATTTTCTATTTTCATCCATTTTACTTCAGTTTTTCTTAATTAATTTCTTGATTTATACATACACACCGACATACATACGCACATACTTGTAGATATATATATGTGTGTGTGTGTGTGTGTGTGTGTGTGTATGTGTGTATGTGTGTATATATATATATATATATATATATATGTATATATATATATATATATATATATATATATATATATATATATAAATATATATATATATATATACATATATATATAAGACATATATCTATGTATATGTGTGTATGTGAATATATATATACATATATATATACACATATATATATTTAATATTGATATTTACATTTGTGTGTGTATATATATATGTACATGTACATATTTTTATGCATATATGTGTGTGTGTATGCATGTTTATATATATACACACACACACACATATATATATATATATATATATATATATATATCGCGAGTGACTAAGTGAGAGAGAGGGAGATAGAGAAATAGAGGTCTATACATAGCATATGTGTATTCGTGAGTCTGTGCTTGCGTATCTGAGTGTAAACATTTACTTGCCTGCACCTATTATATATATAGAGGCTTATGTATTAATCAGAAAACGTATTGTCGCAAAGCTGCTGACATAATATCTTCGCATTCTGTTACTGCTTTATCATGAGTGATAAACGATCTTATTCCAGAAGCTTCTATAACACAGATAAGAAATATAAAAGTTAATAAATTCTGTTTTGATATTCCGCGTGTAGTTTTTATTTATTTGTTTATCTGAGTATTTTTCTTTCTTTTCTTTTTTTTTTCGTACATCATCGTGTAACGTATTTCGTTATAATATTGTTCATAATGATGTTACCGACAAGTAGGCTGATGATGAAGTATAGTAGTAGTAGTAGTAGTAGTAGTAGTAGTAGTAGTAGTAGTAATGAATTCTATTACCCAGAAGGGCATGGATGAGGAGGACGTCACAAGGACAGTCAAGAATTTGTGTTGAGGTTTACATAAAAATACAGAGAAAAAAAATGGGATAATGCTTTGGTGGTCAGGATAATGCTGAAACGATGAGCTTCCTTGGTTGACCCTAGCTGAAGTTTCTCCTTCATCACGAGGACTGCGTCATTCACATCGAAATGAGATAAAAGAATACATAGTATAGAAATCATGTCAAGCGTGAATGACGCAGTCCTCGTGATGAAGGAGAAACTTCAGCTAGGGTCAACCAAGGAAGCTCATCGTTTCAGCATTATCCTGACCACCAAAGTACGATTCCTTTCCCGACCGTTGTTCTGTATTCTACTGGTGAATAATATAAACTGAAATTTATTAAAATATTATTATTATGTTTTTTCTGCTTTCTTCAAATTTACTTCCATTTCTCGCCGAGTGTTTTCCGTACACCTAGGGCAGAGAAGCTCATTGTATGCATTCCCAGTTTACACACACAAATTCACAGGTAAAATATGTATTTTAAAAAAATTAATAAATAAATAAATTCATGAATGGATGTTGTTTTCACAGCGATAATGCTCTTCTCAGTACATGAGTCGTTCCAGTTAACACGGTTTTTTGCATTTCCTGTAGGGATGATAAGCCTGGTATCATTTTCAAATAGGTTTCAGTACCTTTTTTTTTTATCATTCCTAGAGATCCTAGAATCACTGGTACAGTAGTCGCCTTGAGGTGCCACATTTTTTCAATTTCTGTTAGCAAGTTTTTATATTTACTGGTGTTGTCAAATTCTTTCGCCTCTATATTGTGATCGCAAAGAATACTCATGTCAATTAATAAACACATCTTCTTTGTCTGATCTTTTATAGTAATATCCGGTTTATTACCCTTTATTATTATTATTATTATTATTATTATTATTATTATTATTATTATTATTATTATTATTATTATTATTATTATTATTATTATTATTTTAACTATGGATTAACTATGGATTAGAAACAACTCTTGTTATCGACCACGCATACTCAACGTATGTGTTTTGCTTGCTCACCCGCCAGTAGCCTGCGACATAGTGCGGTGTGGATGACTCCTTCGAACCACCGGATGTGAAAACATGAAAATCATAAACAAGCAAGACAACTCACCCCAAATCCCATTCAGGAGCGATGGAAATCGATGTTTCGCCATTTGTGTGGCTTATCAACATCGCGTACCTATTTATCTGAAAGTCATGAGACATGTTGCGAAATCTGTGTTGTTGTTGTTATTGTCCGGGCAAAATACTTAGCGGTATTACCGTTTGTCTTTACGTTCTGAGTTCAAATGGTGCCGGGGTCTACTTGGCATTTCATCCTTCCGGGGTCGATAAATTAATTACCAGTTACGCAATTAAGTACCAGTTACGAAAGACGACATGGCAATATGGCAAGAATGAACCATTGGAAGATCCGAGGAAATCACGGCTACAAAGAGCTAAGACGTGATATGAGCTAACCAGGCATCGAAAACCAGACATTGTTGTGGTGAATAAAAAAGAAAGAACATGCATGATAATTGAAATAGCATGTCTTGGTGACAAGAGGATCAAAGAGAAAGAAGAAAAATTAAACAGCTATGATGATTTGAAGTGGGAAATACGAAGGTTGTTGTCAATGAAGAGAGTAGACGTGATAGCAATTGGCGCACTTGGAAGTATCAGCACTCAGCTACCAGCTCGGCTGAAAAAGATCGGTGCAAGTGTGAAAGTAGAACACCTACAAAAAAATCAGCATTGCTTGGAACTGCAAGAATTCTTCGCAGAGTCCTTGAAGCACGACCAGTAAACAAGTGTCACAGTCTGCTGGCTGTGGACAGCTGACACTTTCCATCACATCCAGCAAAATAAGCTGAGAGTTTTCACATAATAATAATAATAATAATAATAATAATAATAATAATAATAATAATAATAATAATAATAATAATAATAAATTATAATGAGTACTCCTGTAGGAGACGACGTATAAGTGTTCAGCTTTTTGCCGAACGACTTGCTCACATGATTTGTTTATTGTGACTAAATGTATACGCTGCACATTAGCTTACTCCGTCCATCAAATCGACTTTGCCTGAACAGGTGTGCAGTGTACCACGCGCCAGGTGTTGAAGTGATCGCAGAGCAATGTGAGATGAAGTGCTTTGTCCAAGAGCAGAACGCACCACCCAATTTAGGAATTGAAATCACGATCTCGCGATCGTGAATGCAAAACCTTAGCCATTAGGCCATGCGTCCTCACTAATAATAATTATTATTATTGTTATTATTATTGTTGTTGTTGTTATCAGCAAGTTTAAGGGAGGAAGTAGGTCGATTATATGAACCACAGTGTTCAAATGGTACTATTATAGATGTCGAAAGGATAAACAGTAATGACAACCTCAACGGGATTGAAACCGGAACAGGAGCTGGAAAAAATGCCGTTATGTATTTTGCCCGACAAACAGGAAGGAGTACCTTACCGCGAAATGTAGCACCAATATCAATTAATTTTCCAATTTAATAGCAACATATTTTAATGTGAAATTAATAGATCTCGCGCAGACAATCAAGTATATGAATGTACTGTCTCTTTGTGTCCGTATGTATGGACGCGGGCATGTGTATGTAGAAGATTCTGTTAATCAAGGCAGTTTTAATATTATATTAGAATGATACATTTCTTGTTATCTTCAGTGTTTAAAAAAAAATGAAAAATAGAAAAATACTAATAAAAACATTGGTTTTTAAGAATACGTACAGTGTTTCACGGGCTTTGCGACGGAGAGTACATATCTAAAAGAAAAAGACATATAAGTTAACTCAAGATAAAAACAAAAGTAGATAAAGAATTCGAAAAGTAGTAATAGAAAAGAAATAATAGTACAAGTAAAATGACCGATAAGAGGAACTTTTTGAAGAACTATTTTCTAACATATGTAAACATACACACACACACACACGCACACACACACACGCACACACACACGTACACACGCACGCATACATATATATATATGTGTGTGTGTATGTGTGTGTATGTGTGCATATAAGTATATATATACATATGTGCATGTATATATATATGTATATATATATGCATATAAGTATATATATACATATATGCATGTATATATATATGCGTATAGGTATATATATATATATATATATATATATATATCCATGTATACATATATTTTTATATATATATATATATATTATATATTTATATGCATGTATATATATACATGCACATACATACATACATACATACATACATATGCATATATGTGTGTGCATGGGTGTGCGTGTATATGTAAGGTGTATTATGGCTGCCACACCGTAATTTAGCTTCACACGTTAACCGATACCACGCGTTCTTACTAAGCATTTTATACCATTACGAACATCTGTTATTCTTATTTCATTCTCTATCTCACTTTCTTTTCTTCATTTCCTCTCTCTTGCTCTACGTTTACTTGTGTATACGTTTACACGTTGTATGTGTATGTATTTGTATACGTGTGTTTTTGTGTGGGTGTGTGTCAGTACGTACATGTGTTCTGCTGTGCCTATGCAATCCGTTCTCTGTTACGTATTCTTAGTTACTATGTATCATTAAGAACGTATTATAATTTCCCTCCCACTGGCTGTCATATTGAGACCACCCATGTACTGTATTATTGTTTCTCTAATTAACAGATAAAACAGTCTACATTCCTGTACATTGATTTCTTGCCTCAGAATAAGTAAGGAAGTTTAAATGTTAGCATGGAATCTAACGACATTGATAGTCTTTAAATTCTTGTTCGTCGTTTGAGCATTATGAGTTCGATTCCCGTTGCAGTCACTCGTGGCTCCGAAGCTTCCGATGGCGATGAATTACATACATATATCAAGTGCTAGAATAGATCTAATCCCCCTACATTAAATCTGAATATTATTCATTCTGAGGGAATTTAACAGGTCCATCGACTACGTAGAGATTCCGGCCATTTAAATTGCCAGAGATCATTAGACTCTCTAGTAGACACACAGCGAAAAAAAAAAAAAACCCACAACTTATGTCCGAGGACAGGTTCGCATAGAAAGTTGTTCAGTCGTTAGTTTAATATTAAGAATGTGTGTCGGTATTTGCCAATGAGCCGAATGTTCTTCATTTGCAATAAATGCATAGGGTGGTCCGAAATTCTCGTCACCCCCTACCGAAAAGTAATAAGAACAATAGAGGAACAATATAATAACCTTTTCTACTGTAGGCACAAGGCCCGAAATTTGGGGGGATGGGAGCAGTCGATTAGATCGACACCAGTACGCAACTGGTACTTCATGTATCGACCACGAAAGGAAGAAAGGTAAAGTCGACTTTCGTGGAATTTGAACTCAGAACGCAAAGACAGACGAAATACCGCTAAGCATTTCGCCCGACGTGCTAACGTTTCCGCCAGCTTGCCACCTTGGAACAATAGAATATCAAACGCACGTACTGGTTTTACTATATTCATTTTCATTGACACTGACATTGTCACACATTGTAACACTGACATTGACACACATTGTCACAGAAGGTGTGTATGACCTTCTGGCACAAAATGATGCTGTACAATGTCTTGTGTGATATTTTACGAA
This sequence comes from Octopus bimaculoides, assembly GCF_046866305.1. Classification (NCBI taxonomy): domain Eukaryota; kingdom Metazoa; phylum Mollusca; class Cephalopoda; order Octopoda; family Octopodidae; genus Octopus; species Octopus bimaculoides. Next base: position 30,029,198 of record NC_142928.1, read on the forward strand.
GCTGTGCTTTGGTGATTTTATTGCTGAAAAGGCTGCCGAAACAGCGTCCTTCAACTGTTGGGTAGTCTGGTATTGCTCTTGTAAAACTCTCTCCTTGATAATAGAAAATTAAAACAATATTTACAGGTGGTGGTAAAACTTTCGGATCAGCCTTTACAATATCCTTTTTATGTAGCATTATCGCCGTGTTGAAGACTGAACAGTTTACCAAGAGTAAACCATATATATGTACGAAGATGAAGGAGTTTTACCGAGTGTGTTTAAAATAGGGAAACAACTAGAGAGAAATCTGAAACTTTTCTAACAGGTGTATTGCTTTATAAAACGATATTTGGTTGAGGAAGATTCAGTAAAGGTGATAGAGATCCTTCACATGTAGATCCCAGGGTGACTGATGAATGCTAAAATGAATTTTGTCGTGAAAATGAAATCTATAAATTTGGAAAACAGACTTCCCAATTAAATATATATGAGAATGACATAACTGAAAATAAGAGATTGTGAAGTCAAGTATTTGTGGTGACTTTTTGGCCTTATTATTCCTCTTGAAGTCACAGAAGTATTGTGATAAATATTTCCTTGTTTTTGGTGTTGTTGTTGTTGTAGAAACCTATGGCAACCTTAACTGAACTTACTAAAAAACAAAAGATTCTAACCGTAACCATCTCATCACTGTTTGTAATCAGGGGCTACATCGTGTCCTTCCTTTTCTAATAATGGCTGACTGCGAATTGTTAGAGAGATCTGGTTACTGCTTCTAACAGTTCGAATGAACACATAGTCGCTATTGTTATCTCTTGTTTCTTTCATATGTATGTTATGTGAATGTCCGTTTGGGCATCCATGCGTGCCTTATGGCAAGCCTTCTGTGCTTTAAATGAACCAAACTATAACCTCCCAGTTAAGCAATTTTTCTTTGCTAGCTAGTCGCTTCATTAATCATCAATAGTTATCCACTCCAGTAACAGGTTATTTAATGGCATTAAAAGAACAGAAATTCCAGGTGTAACACTCCATGACTAGAAACGATAACTATGAAAAATATACAGTGTTGTACATTGAAACATATTATTTTAATATAATTAGTGAAGCATATATCAATTCACTCACTCAAGATACTCGGAGAAGTAATTGAAATATTAAGTTGAATCCCTTATCTTCGTTCTGTCGTATTTACATTCAATATAGCTCTTCATTGACACCGTACATTATACAGTACTAACACTACAACTACTGATGATGATGATGATGATGTCAACGACATGGTATATTCTTGATAATGGTATATTTTTTACAAGATTAAATATATGATGATAAGAGTTACTCCGAAAGCCAACAATGAGGTACATTATCGTATGCTTTCTTGCAACCTATGCCACCAACAACTAAGTTCAGATTGACTTCTTTTTGAATCCCTTTTGCTCTTCTGTTAATAGATTCTCCTTTTCTAGAAAGCAAGCAACTGTAAGCATGTAATTACTCATATCCCTTTTCTTTTCATTGTACTTCTCTATTAACACTGTCTTTACTTCTGTCGTCCATGTTTATGTTTAATTTTCAATACAATAAGTAACGAACGGGTGTTTATGGCTGGGCATACCTTGTGAGTTCTTTTTTTTTAGACCAGAATAGTTGAAGCCCCGTCATTAGAAAACAAAATGGCATAATGTAGACTCTGTAAGCAGTCGGTGTCAGGAGCTTTCGAATTTGATATTTTTAGTATCTATGAACGAGAAGTTTAATTATTTATTTATTCATTTATTCATTCATTCATTTATTTCAGAAAACAGCGATGAGTTCCTGGAATTAAAATGCGGAAGCGAATTTTAACAACCCCGAAAGGATGAGAGGCAAAGTGGACCTCGGCAGAATTTGAACACAGAACGTGAAGACGGCCGAAATGCTGTTAGGCATTTTTGCCTTATGTGCTAAGGATTCTGCTAGCTTACCGTTCTATCAGTAGACATAATATTGATGTATCTACGTTCTATCAATGCATCTACTGACAAACATATTGTTTGAGAAAAATTAATACATTTGTGTGTGTGTGTGTGTGTGTGTGTGTGTGTGTGTGTGTGTGTGTGTGTGTGTGTGATTTTTTTTACTCACTTCAAGCCTTTATATATCTTAAACCTTTACATGTCTTGACATTAACTGCCCACACTTCTGCCACTAAGCAGTGCCGTCTTAGCAATTTTATATGTCCCCAATCAAGTCAATGCACTGGGCCTTATAGTATGTATCTACCGACAGCAAGCCACAACATACATAGCTCTGAATTGATCCCCTAGACTCATGAGGCCCCTGGGCAAGTGCCCGGTGTGCCTAATACTTAAGATGGTCCTGCCACGTAGGTCAACTTACTGTGAGTCCAAAATATTTTTTTAAACTTTCATAAATGTTCCGTCAAAATCTTTCGAGTGTTCCTCGTACTTAAAATTGGCGGAACCGCGTTCAGTTTCAGAATTTATTTTGTGGCGGGCGTTTTGGTGTCACCATCATATGCATGTAAATATGAAAAACTCAAAAGGCTAAAATTTTAATAACAGACTATTTTACCGTTAGATGTTTTACGGAGAGACATTCTACTGTTAATGAAATATTCCCTGTGTGAAAATAAACTCTATCTACAAAATTAATTTTAAAAGCGTGTTAGAAGCCAGCCTCGAAGTGCGATACCAAAATATCTCAGAAAAGGTCAGCAAGTCAATAATAATAATAATGCCTTCTATCATAAGCACAAGAGCTGAAATATGGGGTCAGGGGACTTGTCGATTAAATGGAACCCAGTGATTGACAGGTAATTAATTATTTTATCTACCCTGAAATGTAGAAAAAACAAAGTTGACAACAGTGACATTTGAGCTCACAACGTAAAGCCGGCAGAAATGTCAATGAATGTTTTGTCGGTCGCGGTAACGATTCTGCCAGCTCGGCGCCTTATTAATGCTTTCTGCTTTTGGCACAAGGCTTGAAACTTTGTGAGGAAAAGAGTAAGTCGATATAATCGACCCGAGTTCTCCACTTGTACAAAGTTGACCTCGACATTTAAGCTCAGAAGGTAAATCTGGCAGATTTGTCGCTGAACATTCTGGAGTATGATCTCGGAAGCGGTAAAGGAAAACTGAACCACTTGTTATTCAAGGACGACAATGTTATTCACAAAACAATAACACAGTGAGGCAGAGATGGACAGCCTAGTCCAGTCTGTGTAGACCTTCTCGAATGGTATCAAAATGGAGTTTGGACTCTCAAAGTATGCTCCGATGATGAGACGAGGAAAGCTTGTCAGGAATGAAGGCATATGGATGACAACTGATGAAATAATGAAGGCAATTGAACCTGAATCTACTTGAGGTAGATAGAATTAAACACAACGCTATGAAAGAAAAGACAAAGATAGAGTATCTGCGGCGAGTGAGGAAAATATTGGATTCAAAGCTGCATCCCAGAAACATAATTTCGAAAAGAAAAAAACGTGCAGTCGCAGTAGTTCGTTATGGCGCTGGAATCCTGAAGTGGACGGAAGAGAAGTCAAAGGAGTTGCACAGGAAGGCAAAAAACCTCCTAATGATGCGCGGAGCCCCTGCAGACACTGATATATATATATATATATATATATATATATATATATATATATATATATATATATATATATATATATATATATATATATATATATAATACAAAGAATATATATGCCTGTATACACACATATATGTACATACTTACATCTACATGTGTATATAGGTGCATATCAGGGTACAGGACGTTAGGACAATGAACTACAGACAACGGAACGAACACATAGGAAAACAGATAGCCACTTGGAATGAATCCTTCGTCAGCTGCCTCTATTCTACACACACACACACACACACACACACACACACACACACACACACACACACACACACACACACACAAACACACACACATATATATATATATATATATATATATATATATATATATATATATATATATATATATATATATATATATATATATATATATGCATATATACACTTTTACTCCTTTACTCGTTTTGGCCATGCGACTACGGTCATACTGGAGCACCACCGTCGATTTGCGTATATATTCTCGCATCCTCTGACGTGTAACAACATAATGGTGAAAACAATATCTAGAAATAGAAAAAAAAACTGTATGCGTAAGATAAACAAGGCAAGAATTTCTACTGGCATCTTACAATATAGTGTATATATTCTTAATTACCAATTACCAAAACCAAAAAGAAATAGAGAAAAAATATCAGACACAATACACACACACACGCATACACACAAAACAGCACATACACACAAACCGACACATACACACAAGACAATGATTCCAAACTGGAAATGGTCCCTTAGCATTTCCTTTTTATTTCCTGTTGATTTTATATCAGAATCAGTATTAATTCTGAACAGGTGAAAACGAAAGAATGTGTTTTGCTTCAACTCATTTTTTTTTTTTTGGTATAGTTGATATACGTACTTACCTTCTTACATACACACACATCTATATATACGTACATATCAAATATATCGTTATATCATCTTCAATGTAGAGATAGATACACAAAAACATGCATATATACACTGTAGCTGAAGACTTTCATTTAAGCAAACTTCCTATTGTTTCAAGATGGCGAACCTTCTAGCAGTAAGAGAATTAGTTACAAATATTTTTCTTTAATTTTCTAATACCTAACGACACCCATATATTTTTACTGCTTCTACTCCCATTATATATATCTATCTATCTATCTATCTATTTGTATGCATGTATTGACATACATATATGTATATGTATATGCATCTATATTGCTCTATATATATATATATATATATATATATATATATATATATATATATATATATATATATATGCATTTATCTTTCTAGCTCTCTATCAATCTTATATTCATTGTGAATGTTAAACCTTTAGCCTATTCTCCTGTTAAGCTTCCGCTTAAATTCTCTTTCTCTAATAACTTACCTTTCTTCACTCTCTCAGTTTTCTTCATTCAATATTCTTTATTCCCTCTAAATGCCTGCATTTTCTTCTTTTCTGCTATTAATTATATTTTCTTACGATTTACATAATCATAAACTCATACATTCTCTTTCGTGAATGTATATTTTTTTCAACATACACTCGTATTCTCGCGCACTTTTACACAAAGTTCTCGCATAAACACCATCACACAGTGACTCTTATTTATGAAGCTATTTATCTGTCTCTTTGTCTGTCTGTCGGCCTATCTCCTGGTCTTTCTATCAGTCGACTGATCTTTTATTCGAGCTGGCAGAAGGCGGCGAGTAGGCAGAATCGTTAGCACGCGAGACGAAATGCTAAGCGGTATTTCATCCGTCGCTTCGTTCTGAGTTCAAACTCCGACGAGGACGACTTTACTTTTCATTCTTTCGGGGTCGATAAATTAAGTACCAGTTAAACACTGGTCGACGTAATTGCCGCATCACCTCATCAAAATGGCTGCCCTTGTGGCAAAATTTGAAACCATAATAATAATAACAATAATAATTATCATTATTATTATCAATATTATTATTATTATTACTGTTATTGTCTTTGCACAGCTTGTAACGCTGGAGATGTAATACGGTGTCAGCTATTCACTACCAGTGAACTAAAGTAATAACCCGTATTTTCCGAGCACCATCCAGGGTATTCGAGCGTTTCCAAGAAGTGCTGTTTTCTGAAAGTGTTCCACTCGTATTGCAGCCCGTATTTGTTCCATGTACTTTTCAAGAATTTTCCTCACTGTTCCCAGGGCTTCGACTACCACCTTTTTCAGCGACCACAACTGCTTAACCTCCCAAGCTAACTTGTCATACCTATCGACTTTTCTTTCTTCAATATCGCATACCTTGTTATCAGCTGGGCATGCTATATCTATGATCCAGTATTATTTGCTTTCTTCCTCAATTAACATTATGTCTGGTTTCCTATTCTATATCTCATGGTTGCACCGAATCATAAAATCCCATAGGATATTTGCATTATGCTTTTCGACGTTGCCTTTGGGTTTATATTCGTCCCACTTTTCTACTCTCTCAAGTCCATACTTGTTGCAAAGTGTTCAATGGACAATTCTGACTATGGTGTCATTACGTCTCTTGTATCCTCTCTCGACTAGGGGCGTATATTGACTGATTATATACCATACGGTTTCACCATTTTGTCCACAAATTCTGCACTTTTCACTTTCTGATGTGTTGTCTATTCTGTATTTGATGTAATTGATTCTGTCTATTCTGTATTTGATGTAATTGATTCTGTCTATTCTGTATATGATGTAATTGCTTCATTATTATTATTCAATAGTTTTATTTTTATAACGTGCTTTCACTTCACTACCGAGCGCAGCTCTGTGTGCCTTGGGTATGTGCTGTGGTTTGCTGTGATGCTCTTATGGTTACTGTATTGAAAGTGTTTTGCGTAGGATGTGTGCAGTGCTCAGTCGTGCAATTTTTTTGTATGTTATATATATTTGTAAGTCCTGATGTTTTTGCTATGTATTTGTCTGAATATGTTTTTTATTATTCTTAAGGCGCCTACTATGATAAGAATTGTTTCTGTTTTTAGATTCCACATTCGAGTTACCTCTATTTCCAGGTCTTTGTATTTTGAAAGTTTCTCCATTTCTTTTAAGGAAACGTTGTCATCTGCTGGTATTGATACATCAATTAGAAAGCATTTTTTCCTTCATGATCTTTGACAACTATATTTATTATTATTATTATTATTATTATTATTATTATTATTATTATTATTATTATTATTATTATTATTATTATTATTATTACGTGCTTTCACTGTACTACCGAGCTCAGGTCTATGAGCACTGGGCATGTACTGTGGTTTGTCTTGGTGCTATTATTTTCAATGCATTGAAAGTGCTTTACGTAGGATGTGTGCGGTGCCTAATAGTGTTATTTTCTGTATGTTATACACATTCGTAAGTCCGGATATTTTGCTTATGTATTTGTCTGAATATTTTTATTATTCTTTTTATTTCAGGTTTTGTTGTAACTTCTGGAATCTTGGATGCGTAGCGAGCTTACTTGCTGGAGCCTACGGTCCAATGGTGTCTGTTCTTTTTAATTACCTTCCTGATTATTCTAATCGTGCCAGGGAGGCAAAGCTTTTGTAACAGTTTTACTGGGCATTCTGTCTCGATTTCCTTTATATTCCCCTTGATGCCTTCTGCGACTGTCCCGAAGGACTCAACAATAATTGGCACTATCTTCAACTTCTCTATTTTCCGTAGCCGGGATATTTCGTACATAAGAAAATTGTGTATATCTGCATTTTCGTCTTACTTCTTGGACTATTCGTGGCTCAAAGGCGCACGCAACATTGCCTATATATCATATGTGGTCCATCTTGTCCACTATCACTAAATCCCGTCTGTTATGCTCTAGCACCTGATCTGTTTGGTTTGGAAAATTCCAGAGCATTTTGCAGTGTCCGACTTCGCCACTCTCTGTGGCTTGTGCTTAAACCACGTCTTGCCTCTCTCTTGTCCCCACTTTTCGGACAGTTTCGAATGTAGCACGTTCTCTACTTGATCGTGTCACCATAACTTATAGTGGTTTCGGACAAGTCTCGGGCGGGCATTCGTTTGCGATATGGGCAATGGTTTCATCCACTCTATTATAAATATGGCACAGTAGAGACATTTGCTCATTCCTAAGGTTGACCCTTCAATTCCTGGTCAAACCTTGGTCTTGTGCTGCCAGTATATTGCTTTTGGTCTCTTTTTTCAGTGTTCCTTTCTTCAGCCAATCCCACCTATGTTTTCCAGCAACATCAATTGTGGCTACATGGCAATGATTGTGTAGTCCCATGTTGCGTAATGCTTCTTCATGCTCTTTATGTACTTCTTCCTTTGTAGTCTCCTTTTTATCTGCTTTCAATATTCCCTCATTCCTAACTGATACTAGCAATATTTCATTACTTTAGAATAGGTGTCTTAAGAAGCTCCATATATATATATATATATATATGCAAGCATATTACAATGGATAATACTAAGTGGACTTTTCCTTTTTCTCTCTCCTTTTTCTCTCTCTTTTTCTTTTCTTTTTGTGACTTTTTCTTTGTGATGTAATCTTGGGACTGAAAATGTTTGCGGCTGAAGATAGTTTTAAACCATCCTTTCTATCAATTATATACTCATATAATGATGCTACGACTGTTTGTGTATAAAGCTTGAAACACGTGTACAGCGGAATACTTTGTGTTCTGTTTTCATTTTACGTTTTAATATATTATATATGCATACATACATACATACATACATACATATATATATATATATATATATATATATATATATATATATATATATATATATATATATAATGTTGTACGACAATCGTTTCGATCCATCCTGCAACTGTCCTTTATAGATAAAGGAGGGTGGTTGTGCATCAATCCTGCGGTCTACGTCACATCAGGTACATTCATACATAAAATGGTGTCTCGCTACAGATAATGATGTTGGGAAGTCATGTTATTTGCCCGCTTCATTTAGGGAATGAGGTATTGCTACGACAGTCTTTATTGTTATTTCATTTTGATGTATATTTTATTATTTTTTAAATCTCTTATGGATAGTTCACAATAAAGACAATCGTAGCAATTCCGCATTTCCTAAATGAAGCGGAGAAATAACAACATGACTTCCCAAACTCAATATCTTTAGTGAAACACCACTTTTTGTATTGAATGTACCTGGTGTCTCCCAGATTGCAAGATCGATGCAACATAGTATAATGCACAGATGTATATATGTATGTATGTATGTATGTATGTGTGTACGTACGTACGTACGTACGTATGTATATATGTATGTATGTATGTATGTATGTGCATCTGTATTGTTCTATATACATACATATATATATATATATATATATATATATATATATATATATATATATATATATATATATATATATATATATATATATATATATATAAATATATATATATATATGCTACTCTCGCACCGCTCTGAAAATTAAACGAAATTACTAGGCATGAATTTTATAACTCCATTGGCAGAAAATGTGAGAACTACTTGAATAGTGCTCAGCTTAGACTTTGAACCGATACAGTTTAGCTTCTTTAAACTAGTGCATAGAAAATAGGACTCATTATACCTGGTTTGTCTAACTTATTTAGTAGCGAATTGTTAATAATGTTGATTCGTAGTAAACTATACATCGCACATCGCTTTTAGATGAATCAAAATATCATTTTAATAAGAATACACTGTTAGACCCCCATTGAAATGTAAAGTAACACGCAGGAGTTTTATTTCTCTGTAAGCTGAAAAGTTGAGATTGGTCTCCTAAGTTTTTAATCTTAGAACTACATAAAAAATAACATTTATCGTAAACCACGGAGGAAAGAGTAGCTGTTAGCTTATTTATCGTGTGTATAGAGACTAGAAATCACTTAAATTGTTCGGAAAAGTTTCCGTGATGGCGAAAGCACTAATATGCGTCATACGAAAACGTATAGTGTCGCTGAAGAGGTCACAGATGTGTAACGAAAGATTTCCGTACAAAATAATAAAATAAGAACAGTAATAAACGAGTGAAGAAAAAATATATCGGGCGTGTGTTTATTTGGCAAAAAGAAAATGGCCGTCCCGAAATACAACAATATCTGTTTCAACACACGATTTCACATCAGGAATCTTGCAAAACGAATTGATAAACCTAATTTTTAATGTTGGTGATACATATATATATATAGGTATGTGCGTGTATATATGTGTCTGTGCTTGTTGCTTGTGTGTATGTGTGTATATATATATATATATATATATATATATATATATATATATATATATATGTGTGTGTGTGTGTGTGTGTGTGTGTGTGTATAAAAATAAGCTAGAAAGATAGACAAACAGATAGTTAGACAGATAAATAGAAATACTTGTACGCATGTGTGTGTGTGGTGTTTGCATATGAATATATGAGTTTGTATATATGTGTATATGTGTATGTTCGTGTGTAATTCGTTATTGAAATTCCACCGGGCTGACGGAATTTGAAGTCTGAACTGATAGGGAATCTAATCCATTTAGTCCTATGCTTCTATTTTCTTAGCCACCAACACAATACACCGGGGCGACACGAAACTGAAATGCATTCACACGTTAGCTCGGGTGGCAATTGTGTCAAATCGATAAAAAAAAAATATGCAAAAAATACGTAAGTATAATCACCGTGTCTCCTACGACGATCAGAAAAATCACCAACAACGCCGTCATTATCATTATCGTCATCATCATCATATCAGCATCATCACCAACATTACCACCACCGAACCACTACTCCCGCCTCCTCAAACATCACTTATATCATCACCAGCATCATCATTTTGACATATATTATCATCACCGCGATACTCATGATCAGTTGTCGTCGATATGTCTGCAGGATACTAATTTAATATGAGGCATGATACTTTTGCGAAAATACAGACAAGAAATAAAACATAGAAGCAAAACAAAACAAAACGTATATATATATATTTATATATACGTACATTATGTCATCCGTAGGATGTATTGTCTTGACGGAAATACAAAAATGAATGCATTCATATTAACACATTATGAATGTACTTGTACTCTGAAAAATAATTAGTGTCTCACAATGGCCATAGATTACCGCGAAAAGGGAAACGTCTTGCGACTGTCGTGCTTTTTATAACTATATATTTGACATTGTTGAAGGAAAATAACAAGAAGATTTGAAACCGTATTGTTGAATTGGCTCAGTGGTATGCTCAAAGGCAATGCCTTCTATATAAAGCAAAACAAACTACGTCGTTTGATATAAACCTGAATATAATAAGGCTTGGAAAGCCTTATTATATTCAGGTTTGAATGGGAATGGGAACTAAAAGCGTTTTTATTCTGTCAACAGGAAATGAGTAGCTAGAGAATTGACTGTCGTAACCAGGTTTCGAACTCTGCTCATTAAGAGATTAACTTTGAATAATTAGAAATAACGATTTTATACATTGATATTGTAAGGTGGTGAACTGGGAATATCGTTAGTACATGGGTTAAAATGCTTAGCGTTGTTTCTTCTGAATCTTCCTGCCTTAAGTTCAAATCTCGCCGAAGTCAACTTTATCATCCCTTAGTGACCGATAAAGTAAAGTACCAGTCAAGTACTGGGTTGATGTAATCGATTTGTCTTCTGTCCTTAAATTGCAGAAGACAATTTGCTCTTCTTTACTCTTTCTCTGTGAGATATCTAATCTTCTGGTGACTACTATCCTTCCTGCATAGATCGATAAATCTGTGACTCCCATATTTTTAGTATCTATCCCACTGATAACAGAATCTACTTTCCTGGTCATTTCTAGCAACTTCCTTCTGTTGGTGCCCTTTAATACCGGCAATCTTTTTCTTACTTCTTTACTCTTCCTGCAACTCATCTCAAATCTTCTGATCTTCCTCCCTTAAATCACTTAAGTCGTTGGTGCCAGTTGTCCCTTCCTTATTGGTAATGCTATTATCATTTTTGTTTTCCTTTAGATTCTTCCTTGGTTTGAGTTGTATCTCTTATGTTGTTCTCTGTCTTTCCTACTGCCTGGTCTTTCTTTACCAGTTCTCTTGTGATCTATTCTACCTCCAATTCTGTCATCCACTTTCTTCTCCTAATCGCATTAGCTTGATCAACTAATCTCTGCTCAGTCACTTGAAACATACCCTTCTCTACCCAAACTGTTAACATCCGTTTTCTATAGTCCCTTCTTTTAGGTTCACTTTCTAAGTACCACTGCTTCATTATCCTGTTTTCTTCTCTGGTCCACTTCCTCCTCCTTGCTCTATTATCTGCTGATGCTGTATTAGGATAACAGTAGTGGTCAGTCTGGACCTTTACTGAATCACTGCCGGGCGAGAGGCCTTCCCTTAATCGTCAAGCATCATTTTCGCTGTTACAACAAGAGTTTCTTCAGAAACTCCTATCTCCCATATTATTTCCCACTATTATTTTTGGAAATCTGATAGTTTCAGGCAACTTTTTATTGCATCATTTGTTGCATCTTTGTGCTGGTAGGGTGGAGCATGCTTCATTTAATTTTGGTGGGGGTGGGTATTGTATTGTATCAGTACGTTTTGTTATGGAGTCTGGTTTGGCACTTCTGTTGTATTAGCTTTTGTAATGTATTGTTTGTGTAGCGCTGGTTTTGTTCTATCGGGTCTTCTATGGCACATGTTGTGGGTTTTGCTCATATTGTTGGATATTAACAGTATGAGTTTATTCTTGTATGTTTTCTTTTTGTGGCGTGTTGCATAGTGGATTGTGTAAATTATACTATTCAACCATTTCATAGCATTTAGGATTATCGGTCCGCCGTTCTTCCTCTTTTGGTTGGTTTTGCTATGGGCTTTCCGTTTTCACGGCGTTTACTTTTTCACTGAACACCGCCGATGGACATGTGTTGATGTTTCTTTCGTAGTTACAATTATAATCATAATCATTATTGATGCATCACCGAGAGACCGAGAATAAATAGGAATGTGCATGAATAAAGAAGTCTTGTATAAATATAGATGTATAAGTAGCTGAAATGTAAAATTGAAAATTTTACACAACAGGCTTGCAGTTTTCGTATAGAAATGTGTTTACATTTTTATGCTCATGTTGTAACGATTCATATGATATTTTTTGTATATATATTTACATCATATCAGCAAAATCTTTCTGTTTCCTGAAATGGCTTACATTTAGACATAGTTGCGGTTTTTTAATTTCTCCTTTGTGATGGTTTCAGATTTGATCTATCTTCCCAGCAGCTCGCTTTCACACGTCCATGCTGTTTGGTATTCGTTGCGGTATTATTATTATTATTATTAT
>NC_142928.1:30047132-30049632 GCF_046866305.1 Octopus bimaculoides
TGAACCCCTTGCATTTCTAGGTTTCTATGCCGATCTGTTGTTACATAGACAAGTGGATCTATGATGTGTACAAGTGAGAATCTAAAGCCTTTATCCATGTCTTTAAATGAGGCATTTACATCGCTGGGCAGCTAACCGTTACTATATTGCACGACTATTGTTTCAGGAGCCATAAAATAATACTGCGTCTGTTGGCTTGCTCTGAATTGCTATTTTATTCAAATGTTTCATCTGTATTTCATACTTTAAAATGTAGGTATGTTCTGGTCTTGGTGAGTCCTTTGTATGACCATAAGGACTACCTTTCTTGCATATAGTGATTTAGATAGTTTTGGTAAGGGAGGTAATAGCTTGTGAAAACTTAAATAGGCGTTTAGTACCGTACGATAATCGACATTTTAGGTCACAACGTGGAGGTTCCTTTTTCTATATCTATCAATGTATTCATGCATACATGCTTGTGTGTGTGTGTGTGTGTGTGTGTGTGTGTGTGTGTGTGTGTGTGTGTGTGTGTGTGTGTGTGTGTGTGTGTGTGTGTGTGTGTGTGTGTGTGTGTGTGACTAGCGTAGCTAGAGTGTGTGCCGACTAGGGCGGCCCTTCCGTTTGCCGCCTCCGGACCCCACAAAAAACACATATTGCCAACAGTAGACCCGAAGTAGTGCCCCTTTAAAAGTGCCGCCTGGGGTGGACCACCTCTACTACCTGGCACTAGCTACGTTAGTGGCGCGTGTGTGTGTGTGAGTATACATTACGTTTAGATTTATGTTCTTCCTAGAATTCAAGCCGGCCATTAACAATGTAACAATGCTGTTTTTATATTTCGACCACGTCAATTTCAGATTTTAACATGTGCGTCATTCTTATACATATATGTAAGTTCATATGTAAATATATATGTTGGTGTATATGTGATTCTATTTCCACTCGTGTATCGGGTGTACAAGCTTCTTTAATGCACAATGAGTGTGAGTACTTCTCACGTATGTGTGTGCCATATGCAGATATACGATGGCGTGCATATATGTTGATTACAGAAAACACAAATGCAAGGATTTACAAACCGTCTTTGTAACACTTATCGATTGTATGTAGAAGATGATAACATTTCTTTGTTCTTTCTTAGAAAAACAGCATTTCGAGATTTTTATGAAATATTTTGTTACATAACTCAAGGAAAATAACAAATGAGACTACAGAAAGGACACAAGAACTGTTAAGTTCTGCTTTAGCAAACCATAGATGTTTTTCTGTTTCCATAACTTCAAATAAGACACTCACAATCTGCTATGCAGCTGTATGTATGTAAGTTTAAACATATATATTTACATGTATGTACGTACGTTTGTATGTATGGAAGAACGTAAATACGTTTATTGTAAAGGTATTCTGCTATAAAATTCGCTATTCGCTAACTTCACATATTTGTGAACGTATAGCTGTGCATGTGTTAGAGTGCGTCTCTCTTCATGTATGTACTTATGTTTTGTGATTGTATAGTTGTGCATGTGTGAGAGTGTGTCTCTCTTTATATATGTACCTTTGTCTGTGTATATGCGTTTGAGTATATGTATGTGCTGCTTATGTATATACATTCTTCATATGTGCATTCTGTGCAACATGAGTATATAATCTTATGTTGCACGTAGTCTGGTAAAACTATTACATTATTCATATCCAACTACGAGTGAGTAACTAACAATTGAATCTATCCACCGAGATGGGAACGGGTACCTAGAAGATAACTGACCCGTCCAGAGGAAATAGCGTAACTATAAATTTTACAAGTATTTCATTAGATAACAGAGCTGAGTAGAACATATTCCACAAATACACACAAAAATTCCAGTACTCCAAATAAAATCTGAAAAGGATACTGTTTACAAATTTTTTTTAACCGCGTTCGAGAGGTTCAAAGACTAAAAAACATAAACAGTAAGAAATCAACCATCATCGCCCTCTAAAATTGTATCAACAGCGACTATCTCAATAGACTAAGTCATCCTAGCCATTGTCTCCTGACCCCCAGCAGCATGTGTGATAGCTTGTATCTGTACATCTGCTCACCTAGTCAAATACACCTCGTTTTAGACCAGATGAGAATGTTCAGCATCATGCTGAGTTTTCCGCCTTTTTCCACGGTCTACCGTTGACAAGTGACATTTTGTTAACTGAGCGAACCGATAACCGAGGCCGATTTTGACTGCTGGTTGAAACCAAACTACCACGCTAACGATAACAACGCCATCATTGAGCAAGCAATATTTTAAGTGAAGTTAAGGCGGCAACTGGTAGGAACGTTAAAACGGCAGGCGAAATGCTTAGAGATATTTCGTCTGCCGCTACGTTCTGAGTTCAAATTCCGCCGAGGTCTACTTTGCATTTCATCCTTTTGGGGTCGATAAATTAAGAACCAGCTACGTACTGGAGTCGATGTAATCGACTTAATCCATTTGTCTGTCCTTGTTTGTCCCCGCCATGTTTGTCCCCTTGTGGGCAATAA
>NC_142928.1:30054632-30057132 GCF_046866305.1 Octopus bimaculoides
CACACACACACACACTCATATATATATATATATATATATATATATATACATATATATTCATAGACACAGTCGCACGCGTGCGCGCACAAGGATGCCGAATGCAGTTTTACCGAAGGACAAGAAGCCGAGGCCAAGAAGCCGAACCGACACCAAGCCGAACGGACGTAAAACCGAACGGACACAATGATGATAATTAAAAAAACCTTTTTACCTACATAGTTTAATGATCAGTTCACCAATTTGGCACTTAAGATTTAACGAGATCAAATTTTAATTTTCGTACGTCCTTTCGGTATCTTGTCCGTTTGGCCTTATGTCCGTTCAGCTTTAAGTCCGTTTGGCATAGTTTCCGTTCGGCTTCTTGGCTTCGGCTTCTTGTCATTCGGAAAAGTGCATGCAGTTCGTGTACTTATATAAACATATATATGCATATACATATAGATAGATAGATAGATAGATAGATAGATAGATAGATAGATAGATAGATAGATAGATAGATAGATATGCATAGATATTTTAATAATAATAATAATAATAATAATAATAATAATAATAATAATAATAATGATACAGGGTAAGTTAATTAATTAATTAATCAATTAACTAATTGATAATTAATAATTTTACCAAGTAGTCAGTACGTTAAAATAACCTTTTAGGTGAATTATACAAAATATTCTATAATCATATACATAATTATAATCAGGCGTCAGCTAATTGTTTCGCCACGTAACTAATTAGAAATAGACGCTAATGTCTTTTCAACTGCCATAAAGATCTCCGAGACAATAACACACTTTTTCATGTTGGCAAAAAAAAAAACATGATGAATCCACACGATTTCAATTAACCACAGACGCGTTTCGAAATTAAAATAAATTATATTTACCTATTTTTTTTTCTTCAGTGTGGTACTTCGAGTTATAAATTTGCGAGTGTTAGGATTAAATATGTATGCAATCAAGCGTCATCGCATAACTGATATTCAACCGCACTTCCAAAAATATACAGCCGAATGTGAATACATATTTATCCTTTATATCCACGTGTGTGTCACGAAAAATCCCGCAGAAAACTGCAGTTTCGATCAGGGAGTAAAGTATAATTTTAATAATAATAATAAAGGATAAAATTAATTAATTAATTAATTAATTAATTAATTAATAATTAATAATTTTACCAAGTAGTCAGTACGTTAAAATAACCTTTTAGGTGAATTTTCCAGAATATTCTATAATTATATACATAATTATAATCAGGGTCAGCTAATTGCTTCGCTATGTACCGAATTAGAAATAGACGTTAATTGGTTATTTAATTAACGAATTAATTTAATTTTACCCTTTATTATTATTATTAAAATTATAATTTATTCCCTGATCGAAACTGTAGTTTTCTGTGGGATTCTTCGTAACACACACGTGGGTTTAAAGAATAAATATGTATTCACATTCGGTAGTATATTTTTGGGAATGCGGTTGAATATCAGTTATGCGTTATCAGTTATGTGTTAAAGTACACTTGGATGTAGTCCTGAATGTGTCAGAGCGGTTGTCTACAGGTAAGAGTACGTGTGTGTGGAGCGTATGTGCTTTTGATAGGCTGTCTCGCTGTGCATGTGTGTGTGTGTGTACCTATATATACATGTATAAGGCGGCGAGCTGGCAGAAACGTTAGCACACCGGGCGAAATGCTTAGCAGTATTTCGTCTGCTGTAACGTTCTGAGTTCAAATTCCACCGAGATCGACTTTGCCTTTCATCCTTTCGAGGTCGATAAATTAAGTACCAGTTACGCACTGGGATCGATGTAATCGATTTAATCCCTTTGTCTGTCCTTGTTTGTCCCCTCTATTTTTAGTTTTTCCCCTCTATGTTTAGTTTTCCCCCTCTATGTTTAGCCCCTTGTGGGCAATAAAAAAATAAGAAACGTTGGCACTTAGCGGTATTTCGTCAATCTTTACGTTCTGAGTTGAAATTCCGCCGAGGTCGATTTTGCCTTTCATCCTTTCGGGGTCGATAAATTAAGTACGAGTCGTGTAATGGGGTCGATGTAATCGACTGGTCCCCTCCCCAAAAATGTCAGGCCTTGTGCCTATTGTAGAAAATATATATACATATGTATATGTGTGTGTGTATTTGTATCAATGTGTTTGTGTAAGAGGTAGCAGCAGAAGTATCTGGATATAATTTTGTGTGCGCAAGTGTGTATATGTGTAGGAATATATGTGTTGATGTATGAGTACACATTACATATTGACTGTACATACGTGCCGGTATGTTTGAATATACGCAGGTGGGTGTTTCTGTATGATTTTGCAGACATATGACAGAGC
Organism: Octopus bimaculoides; assembly: GCF_046866305.1. NCBI lineage: Eukaryota > Metazoa > Mollusca > Cephalopoda > Octopoda > Octopodidae > Octopus > Octopus bimaculoides. The sequence goes on from NC_142928.1 coordinate 30,056,967, forward strand.
GGGTATGTGTATGTATATGTATGGGTGTCTATGTATGTGCCTCGCTGTGTGTGCTTTGTTCTGCTGTGCGCTTGTGTGTGTGATTGCTAGAGAGTATTCGATTGCGTTTGAGCGCTCAAATCTGTATATAGCAGTACATTTGAGTGGGTGTTTATTGTGTATTTGT
>NC_142928.1:30062132-30064632 GCF_046866305.1 Octopus bimaculoides
CTACTGCTGCTGCTGCTGCTGCTGCTGCTGCTGCTACTACTACTACTACTACTACTGCTGCTGCTGCTACTACTACTACTACTACTACTACTACTACTACTACTACTACTACTACTATATTCCAGTTATTTCAGCGTATTTATTCATATATCCTCAGCCGAAGACATACAGAGAGCAAGATGAATTATGATCTTAATACTTTATTAAGTTACAAGTATGTTAAATAGACTAACAAAAATATACCTGAGAAAAACAGTTCACAATGCTATTTCATTTGAAATTCGATTGGCTAAATCAGAAAGCCAAAGACAGTAACAATTATATGATAGGAACAACAATAGAAATTTGTTGTTTTTCCAGAACTTTGGCGTTTCCTATAATGGCAAAGTGTGCAATCCATGTTGTTCATACTGACCTGCACAACAATAGCGCACGTGAAGCATAACGGTTAGGTACTCTTGAATATAGTCATTTATGTTTTCAGAGTGGCTGTGTAGTAAGTAGCTTGCTTACCAACCACATGGTTCCGGGTTCAGTCCCACTGCGTGGCACTTTGGGCAAGTGTCTTCTACTATAGCCTCGGGCCGACCAAAGCCTTGTGAGTGGATTTGGTAGACGGAAACTGAAAGAAGACCGTCGTATATAAGTATATGTATGTATATATGTATGTGTGTTTGTGTGTCTGTGTTTGTACCCGCAACTTCACTTGACAACCGATGCTGGTGTGTTTATGTCCCCGTAACTTAATGGTTCGGCAAAACAGACCGATAGAATAAGTACTAGGCTTACAAAGAATAAGTCCTGGGGTCGATTTGCTCGACTAAAGGCGGTGCTCCATCATGGCCGCAGTCAAATGATTGAAACAAGTAAAAGAGTAAAAGAGCGTGTGGTTGCAGTATCCATCATGACAACACCTGACAGAGAAAAAGATTCTTCCCTGCATTGCACAGCCAGAAAGTTCCCCCACTTACCAAATTGCAGCTAGTTCTTCTGGTTCCCTGCCAAGACTATGTTAACTTTTCACAATTCTCCTTCACATAATTTCTCAACTAAGATGGTTCTATAATTAGCATTCTCGTCGAGAATGCATTACATTTCCTGCCTACTTTTATTTCAAATTCTAAAATGCACAAGCTCTGCAAGACTAAATCACCCACCCCCACCGCACATAATTTTGCTTCTCCGCTCAACAAGTATCCCTACCATATACGAATATATGTGAAGTAAGAGAATAGCTCGGATCACCTGGACATGAGACGACCACAGGAAGCATTATTACCACAGTCCGTGTTACTCACCACTCAGACAAATGAAGAACATGCAAGAGCACTAATAATACAGACCTACTAAGATGCCATTTCAGTCACCGTTTATCCAAGACTACATTATCAAATTCACACTTTCTGTCTTTAAGGTAATAGAATTTAAATGGAGTTGGATTTCCCTGCTACTTCTGGGATGTTGACTAAATACATGGATACATCGAAGTACGAGTTGTTGCTATGGGTATTGTTTAGTCCCCCGTCAGTCACACCTATTGAAGCTGACTCTTCATGCAAGATTTACAAATAAGCTGACCTATGGTGAAAGGAAAATATATGATGAGAGAAAGAAAAGTTGTGTAAACAGCTACCCTTCACACACTTCAGACGATTTACCTTAGACTACATTATATAATGTCTTTCATGTATCGAAGACAAGGTGTATAGTGAGGAAGATTTGAAGATGTTTAAGATTAAGGTTCCCTATAGAGGCCCTCAAACTGGGTCGAATTACGTATTACCGCCATGCGGTGGATAAGAGGGACCACTTCCCGCTACAAAAGCGATTCTATCCTACTGGTAACTTAAACTTCTCTAGGAAGAGCTGTTCGTTTTCAGATCAGCATTTCGACATCTGCATTCCTCTTGCTCTTAACATAATAAAAATGTTGCACAATGATGAGCGGCACCTCGTACAAGGAGAGGCGCTAGTTATTGCAGTCCGTTTGCGTAATGTCTAGCGACTTCAACTTCGGAATCTATTGATAGTATTTGTTGTGATTGAGAATTCATATCAGCTTATTGCGATATATTGAATTCTGTTTGTCTTGCTTGCGAATCACTAAGATAATGAAGTAGATTTTTGCTGGCTTCAGCTTTTGAAGTAGAGCATATTTGCGTTTACATACCTGTAAGTATTTTCATGGTGAGTCCTGTACAATTCCTCTCAAAAATTTACTAATTCAGGTATTTTCTGTTTTTGGTTCAGTTAAAGATATACACATGAGGTTGTAGTGAGAAATTATTGGCTTGCTCTTATATCCGGAAGCTCAATTTGTTGATCATACTTTGTCCAAGAGGAGACACATTCAAATAACTTTTTTCAGTAGATGATAAATGCGAAAAGGATATTCTTTATACTAAAAATCTTGATACTTGCGTGAAAGGAGGAAAATTTCGGAATTGATTATTTCCCCTTAACTACCCAGTGATATTTTCTCGATTCTTCTCTTTTGTAG